>NC_058083.1:131342266-131556477 GCF_014858855.1 Bufo gargarizans
GCTAATACTGTACTGGACTGGTGTACATATAATACTATACTGTACTGCTATACAGATAGTTCTGTGCTGTACAAATATGCAGCTAATACTGGACTGGACTGGTGTACATATAATACTATACTGTACTGCTATACAGATAGTACTGTGCTGTACAAATATGCAGCTAATAATGTACTGGACTGGTGTACATATACTACTATACTGTACTGCTATACAGATGGTACTGTGCTGTACAATTATGTAGCTAATACTGTACTGGACTGGTGTACATATAATACTATACTGTACTGCTATACAGATGGTACTGTGCTGTACAAATATGCAGCTAATACTGTACTGGACTGGTGTACATATAATACTATACTGTACTGCTATACAGATGGTACTGTGCTGTACAAATATGCAGCTAATACTGTACTGGACTGGTGTACATATAATACTGCACAGTACTGCTATACAGATAGTACTGTGCTGTACAAATATGCAGCTAATAATGTACTGGACTGGTGTACATATAATACTATACTGTACTGCTATACAGATAGTACTGTGCTGTACAATTATGTAGCTAATACTGTACTGGACTGGTGTACATATAATACTATACTGTACTGCTATACAGATGGTACTGTGCTGTACAAATATGCAGCTAATACTGTACTGGGCTGGTGTACATATAATACTGCACAGTACTGCTATACAGATTGTACTGTGCTGTACAATTATGTAGCTAATACTGTACTGGACTGGTGTACATATAATACTATACTGTACTGCTATACAGATGGTACTGTGCTGTACAAATATGCAGCTAATACTGTACTGGACTGGTGTACATATAATACTATACTGTACTGCTATACAGATAGTTCTGTGCTGTACAAATATGCAGCTAATACTGTACTGGACTGGTGTACATATAATACTATACTGTACTGCTATACCGATAGTACTGTGCTGTACAAATATGCAGCTAATAATGTACTGGACTGGTGTACATATAATACTATACTGTACTGCTATACAGATAGTTCTGTGCTGTACAAATATGCAGCTAATACTGTACTGGACTGGTGTACATATAATACTATACTGTACTGCTATACAGATAGTTCTGTGCTGTACAAATATGCAGCTAATACTGTACTGGACTGGTGTACATATAATACTATACTGTACTGCTATACAGATAGTACTGTGCTGTACAATTATGTAGCTAATACTGTACTGGACTGGTGTACATATAATACTATACTGTACTGCTATACAGATAGTTCTGTGCTGTACAAATATGCAGCTAATAATGTACTGGACTGGTGTACATATAATACTATACTGTACTGCTATACAGATAGTACTGTGCTGTACAATTATGTAGCTAATACTGTACTGGACTGGTGTACATATAATACTGCACAGTACTGCTATACAGATAGTACTGTGCTGTACAAATATGCAGCTAATACTGTACTGGACTGGTGTACATATAATACTATACTGTACTGCTATACAGATGGTACTGTGCTGTACAAATATGCAGCTAATACTGTACTGGACTGGTGTACATATAATACTATACTGTACTGCTATACAGATGGTACTGTGCTGTACAAATATGCAGCTAATAATGTACTGGACTGGTGTACATATAATACTATACTGTACTGCTATACAGATGGTACTGTGCTGTACAAATATGCAGCTAATACTGTACTGGGCTGGTGTACATATAATACTGCACAGTACTGCTATACAGATTGTACTGTGCTGTACAATTATGCAGCTAATACTGTACTGGACTGGTGTACATACAATACTATACTGTACTGCTATACAGATGGTACTGTGCTGTACAAATATGCAGCTAATAATGTACTGGACTGGTGTACATATAATACTATACTGTACTGCTATACAGAGAGTTCTGTGTTGTACAAATATGCAGCTAATAATGTACTGGACTGGTGTACATATAATACTATACTGTACTGCTATACAGATGGTACTGTGCTGTACAATTATGTAGCTAATACTGTACTGGACTGGTGTACATATAATACTGCACAGTACTGCTATACAGATAGTACTGTGCTGTACAAATATGCAGCTAATACTGTACTGGACTGGTGTACATATAATACTATACTGTACTGCTATACAGATGGTACTGTGCTGTACAAATATGCAGCTAATACTGTACTGGACTGGTGTACATATAATACTATACTGTACTGCTATACAGATGGTACTGTGCTGTACAAATATGCAGCTAATACTGTACTGGGCTGGTGTACATATACTACTATACTGTACTGCTATACAGATGGTACTGTGCTGTACAAATATGCAGCTAATACTGTACTGGACTGGTGTACATACAATACTATACTGTACTGCTATACCAATAGTACTGTGCTGTACAATTATGCAGCTAATACTGTACTGGACTGGTGTACATACAATACTATACTGTACTGCTATACCAATAGTACTGTGCTGTACAATTATGCAGCTAATACTGTACTGGGCTGCTTTACAGATAATACTGCACAGTACTGCTATACAGATTGTACTGTGCTGTACAATTATGCAGCTAATACTGTAGACTTCTGTAGCAAAACCTGTGTTCGGTGTTTGGATGCTAAATAAAACTTGTTGAAAGGCTACAGTGCAGCCAATCAACAAGCTTTTAAGGTGTGGGCACTTGGAAGCCCTCACAGTCATGCCTAGTAATGGCATAGCTGTGATTAGCCGGCGCAGCACGTGACGCAGCCTGTATAAATGCCGGATCATGTGTTGTGCAGCCATTCTGCTCTAACTAGTGTAGGGACAGGATGCAGCTACAGTGAGAGACAATGTTAGGCTTTTTACCTGGCTGTTAATTCTGTGGGTAACCTATAGCCATTTTTTGTGGGTACAATATACCTCCTTTGCACCAGTGACACGGAGAAATACAATACTTAATCTGGCTGTTAATTCTGTGGGTGACCTATAGCCATTTTTTGGGGTGCAATACACCTCTTTTGCATTCGTGACACAGAAATACAATACTTAATCTGTCTGTTAATTCTGTTGGTGACCTATAGCCATTTTTGGGTGAAAAACACCTCCTTTGCATCTGTGACACAGAAATAGAATAGTTAATTTGTCTGTTAATTCAGTGGGTGATATAAACACATTTTTGGGGTGCAAAACACCTCCTTTGCATCCGTGACACAGAAATAGAATAGGTAATCTATCTGTTAATTCTAAGGGTGACATAATCCAATTTTTTGGGTTACAAAACACTTCCTTTGCATCTGTGACACTCAAATACAATTGTTAATCTGGCTGTCAATTTTGTGCGTAACCTCAAAGAATGATAGCATCAAATAAGGGACGTGGTGCCCCTCACGCCCTTGCACATCAGCCAAGCAGTCTGAGCCCCATGTCATGCAACAGTCACTTATGCTTTTTGATAACAATGCTGGCGCGGTTTCTGTGGGCCATCTACCTAGCCCTAACCCAGAAGTGCAAGAGATTAAGTGCACAGATGCCCAACCACTTATCTTTGAGGATGAGGATGTGGGAGGACCACCACAGCACGTCTCTGATGATGATGATGACGAAACACAGGTGTCAACTGCTGCAGTATGCAGACCGGCAAGGAGGGCAAGGTTGAGGAGTGGGTAGAAGATGATGTGGAGAATGATGAGGTCCTAGATCCCATATGGAATCAAGGTCATCCAAGTGACGTGTGCAGTTTGGAAGAAGAGGTGGTGGTCACGCAGCGGCAGCCACACAGCAAAATAGGGTGCAGGGTGCAAAACCACAGCGGCAGGCCCCTAGGTAGTATGACTGCTACTGTAGTGCCCACCACGCAGAGGGACAGACGGCACCAAAGCCAGCTCCAAGGAGTTCCATGGTGTGGCAGTTCTTCAGGCAATGTGCTGACGACAAGACACGGGTTGTTTGCACACTGCAGTCAGAGCCTGAAGCAAGGCATAAATATTCAAAACCTGAGCATCACCTGCATGACCAGGTATCTAAATGCAAAGCACGAGCTGCAGTGGAGCAGACACCTGAAAAACCATGAAAGATCTGAGGTTCCTCCTGCTCCCTCTTCTGCTGCGGTCTCGGCCTCTTCCTCCCCTTTGGAGCGACATGGCCACCTGTCACCCCGCAAAAAGAGGATGTGACAGCAACACCACCAGCAGTGTCACAGAGTACCCCTGTGCTGCATATGTGAGTGTAATCAATTCAGTAAATCCATCTGTTAGATTCTGGGGGGACAAATTTCATTTTTTTGCTAAAAAGTACATTTGCGCCCTGCACTGCATTTGTGATAGTGCAAGAAAATCAGTTAAATCCATCTCTTTCATTTGTGGGTGAAAAAATCTTTTTTTTTTTTCCATAAAGTACCTTTGCGGCCTGTGCTGCATTTCTGACAGTCCAATAAAACTGTTAAATACTGCTGTTATATTGTTGGTAGAAAAAAGCACACTTTTTGTGCTAGATAGTACATTTGCGGCCTGCGCTGCATTTCTGACAGTCCAATAAAACCGTTAAATACTGCTGTTATATTGTTGTTTGAAAAAAACACCCTTTTTGTGCTTCGAATGGAGTAGAGTTAACACTCCAGTTTCCTTAGATTTCTAAGTTGTGCTTATCTAATCTAAGCAAACACCTTCAATTGCTTTTCAATGGCTTTTGTCTCAAGATAACGCAATAAATTAAGACATTTGAGTTAAGAGCTGGAGTGCTAACCCTGCTAAATCTGACAGTCCAATACAACCAGTCAATACTGCTGTTACATTGTTGGTTGACAAATTAACATTTTATGTGACCATAAAGTAATTGTATTAAATTTGCCTGTTGTGTGACCTCAAGAATTTTTTTCCCTTTATGACACCGTGACAGCCTTACTGTCAGTGAACTTAATTGTTGACTATTGGCGGTTACATTGTCGCCTGACATAAACCATCTGTTAGTTTGGTGGGTGAACGCAAAAAATGAGGAGAGTGTCAAATAAGGGACGTGGCCCTGGTCTTGGTACTGCTGGTGTTGGTGGAGCTCCTGTTGCAGGGAGAGGACATGGTCTATCTGTGCCAGCTGCACGCACAAGTGAAACATCTTCCTCAGGTGCGAGTAGACGACAGAACCTTCAGCGTTATTGGGTAGGCCTACGAATGATGAGGCCAGAACAAGTACAGGCGATAGTAGATTGGGTGGCTGACAATGCCTTCAGTTCTATCACCTCACACCCTTGCAAATCAGCCAAGCAGTCTGAGCCCCAAGTCATGCAGCAGTCTCTTCTGCTTTTTGATGACTCTGCTAGCAGGGTTTCCGTAGGCCATTGACATAGCCCTGCCCCAGAAGTGGAAGAGATTGAGTGCACCGATGCCCAACCACTTATGTTTCAGGATGAATACATGGGATGATGATGAAACCAGGTGCCAACTGCCGTGGCTTTCTGCAGTGTGCAGACCGACAAGGAGGGCAGGGGTGAAGACTGGGTGGAAGATGATGTAGATGACAATGAGGTCCTCGACCCCCACATGGAATCAAGGTCAAGTATGCCTGCTACTGCCCACCGCACCAAGGGACTGAGCACACCAAAGCCAGCTCCAAGAAGTTCTCTGGTGTGGCAGTTCTTCGGACAATGTGCTGACGACAAGACACGAGTGGTTTGCACGCTGTGCAATCAGAGCCTGAAGCGAGGCATAAACGTTCTAAACCTCAGCAACAACCTGAATGACCAGGCATCTAAGTGCAAAGCACAAGCTGCAGTGGAGTAGACACCTCAAAAACCAAGAAAGGTCTCTGGCTCCTCCTGCTTCCTCTTCTGCTGCAGTCTCAGCCTCTTCATCCGCCTCTGGAGTGACAGTGGCACCTGCCACCCTGCAAACAGAGGATGTGCCAGCAACATCACCACCTGGGTCACCAAGCATCTCCACAGTGTCCCATGGAAGCAATCAGCTGTCTATCTCTCAAACGCTGGAGCGAAAGAGGAAGTACCCCCCTACCTACCCGCGATCCCTGGCCCTGAATGCCAGCATTTCCAAATTCCTGGCCTTTGAAATGTTGTCATTCTGTCTGGAGGACACAGACAGTTTTAAGAATTTGATGGCGGTGGCTGTCCCACAGTATGTTGTGCCCAGCCGCTACTACTTTTCTAGGGCGAGCCATCCCTTCCCTGCACAACCAAGTGGGGGACAAAATCAAGTGTGCACTGCGCAACACCATCTGTGGCAAGGTCCACCTAACTACGGATACGTGGACCAGTAAGCACGGTCAGGGATGTTATATCTCTGTAACAGCACACTGGGTACATGCAGTGGTGGCTGGGGCTGAGGCGCATAGCAGTGTGGCGCATGTCCTTCTACCACCGAGGATTGCAGGACGTTTCTCTTTTCCTCCTTTTGCTTCCTCCTCCTACTCCGCTTCCTCATCCTCTACTGGCTCCTCATCCAGTTAGCATAACACCTTCACCACCAACTTCAGCACAGCCAGGGGTAAACAACAGCAGGCAGTTTTAAAACTTATCTGTTTGAGGGACAAACCCCACACCGTGCAGATGCTGTGGACGGGCCTTGAACAACAGACCCATGAGTTATTGGAGCCAGTGAGCCTCAAGCCCGGCCTGGTGGTGTGCGATAATGGGCGAAATCTAGTAGCAGCTCTGCGCCTAGCCGGTTTGAAGCACATCCCTTGCCTGGCACATGTGCGGAATTTGGTGGTGCAAAATTCCTGAAAAATGACCCCAATATGTCAGAGCTGCTGCAGAAAGTGCGGGCCGTCTGTGCGCCAGTCAGTGCTGCATCGTAACTTCGGCCTTCCCGCTCACCACCTCATATGCGACTCCACCTTGCACATGCTGGCCAGCCTGTGCGAGCAGCCTCAGGCGATAGTGGAGCTTCAGCTGCAGCACACATGGGTGAGTCGCTCTGCGGAACAGCACCACTTCACCACCAATGACTGGGCCTCCATGCGAGACCTGTGTGCCTTGTTGCGCTGTTTCGAGTACTCCACCAGCATGGCCAGTGCCAATGTAGCCGTTCTCATCGTTACTATCCCACTTCACTTGAAAAAAAGCTATGGGTGATGATGGAAGATGATGTGGCACAAGAGGAGGAGGAAGAGGGATAATTTACAAGGGTTTCAGGCCAGTCATTCACAAGTGGCCAGTCATGCACCAACATAGGCCAGGTACACAATTGTCCAGTCAGGGCACAGTTCTGGATGATGAGGAGATGGAGGAGGAGGAACCGTGTTCACAGCAGAGTAGCACCCAAACCAGCTCATTGGCATCACTGGTGCGTGGCTGCGGGTGATACAGAGGACACAGACGATACACCTCCCACAGAGGACAGCTTGTCGCTGTCGCTGGGCAGCCTGGCACACATGAGCGATTACATGCTGCAGTGTCTCCGCCACAACCGCCGAGTTGGCTACATTCTAACTTGTGCAATTACTGGGTTGCCACGCTGCTGGATCCCTGTTGCAAGGACAACGTACCGTCCTTACTTCCGTCACTGGAGTGTGATCGTAAGATGCGCAAGTACAAGCGCACGCTGGTAGACGCGCTGCAAATGGCATTCCCATCTGACAGCGGGGGCACAGTGGAAGCACAAGGCAAAGGCAAAAGACGAGGAAGAGGTTGCCAACGTTGCTGGGGCACCACCAGCACCTCAGAAGACAGTGTTAGCATAGCTGAAATGTGGAAAAGCTTTGTCAGTACGCCACAACAACCAGCACCACCAGCTGATATGGAACGTCTTAGCAGGAGGCAGCATTTTAGCAACATAGTGGAGCAGTATGTGTGCACACGCCTACATGTACTGAATGACGGTCTGCCCCCTTCAACTTCTGGGTCTCCAAATTGGCACATGGCCTGAGCTTGCTATTTACGCCTTGGAGGTGCTGGCCTTCCCTGCAACCAGTGTATTGTCTGAACGTGTGTTTAGCATGGCAGGGGGAGTTATCACGTACAAGCGCAGCCGCCTGTCAACCGCCAATGTGGACAAGCTCACATTCATTAAAATGAACCAGGCATGGATCCCACAGGACTTGTCCGCTCCTTGTGCAGAACAGTACACAACATGTATACCGGCCTCACCTAGCCATTGCTATACTCCAGCACACTTTCTCATTGTTTTATTTTTTATACAATTTTTCCCAATGTTTTGGTGTGAACTCTAATTTAAACAGCAAAAAAATAAATATGAATAAATAAATAAAAAACAGTGTTGGCTACCTCCTCCTCCTCCACCGCAGCTTCCACCTACACCGCCATGTCCACCGCCTCCTCAACCTCCTACTCCATATGGACCTCCACCTCCTAGATCACGATGATTGTTTTTTATTTTTACGTATTTTATGTTATTTTAAGTCATTTCCCTATCCCTATTTGTTTGCTGAGCACTTGCCATGCTCTTAAGCACATTTTGCTGCCTTTTGCAGTGAAATCTAATCAGTAAATACAACTTGGACATTGTGAAAAAAAACTAAGTACCTTTGCAGCCTGCGCTGTATTTGTGTTGGTGAAAGAAAATCTGATAAATCCATCTGTTTCAAAAATTTCTTTGGCCAGAAAATACCTTTGCGGCCTGTGCTGAATATGTGACAGCCAGGCAAATAAATACACAAAATTCATCTGTTGGATTGTGGGGTGACATATTCACAGTTTGGTCTTTCAACTAACCCTGCAGCCTGCACTGTATATGTGACAGCCAGGCCAATAAATTCAGCAAATCCATCTGTTTGCGTGTGGGGTGATATTTCCACATTTCCGCAATGCAACATGTAAAATAAATATAAATAATTTAATACTTAATCCGTCTGTTAGTTCGGTGGGCAACAAAACATTTTTTTTGTGAAGTACACCTGCACTTGCATAAGTGCCAGGGACAATAATATAGTTAATCCGTCTCTGAATTCAAGGGTTGACATATTTGCATATTTGGCTGTGATATACCCCTGCTCTACCTAGCGGACAGGGAAATAACTTTCAAAAATTCGTCTGTTACATTGTTGGGTGACATTCACTAATTTTTGGCTGTGATATACCCCTGCTCTACATTATGGACAGGGAAATATATTTCACTAATTCGTCTGTTACATTGTTGGGTGACATTCGCCATTTTTGGGCTGTGATATAACCCTGCTCTACAAAACGGACAGGGAAATACATTTCACAAATGCGTCTGTTACATTGTTGGGTGACAAATTCTCATATTTTGCGCTAGAAAGTACATTTGCGGCCTAAGCTGCATTTATGACAGTCCGAATGGTGAGGCCAGAATAAGTACAGGCGATAGTAGATTGGGTGGCTGACAGTGCCTCCAGTTCCTTCACATTGTCTCCCACCCAGTCCCCTGCTGAAAGCTCAGAGTTGGCACCTACAGCCCATGGCCATCTGTCTTTCAACTCACCCTCTTGCAAATCAGCCAAGCAGTCTGAGCCCCAAGTCATGCAGCAGTTTCTTATGCTTTATGATGACACTGCTGGCAGGATTTCCATGGGCCATCCACATAGACCTGCCCCAGAAGTGGAAGAGATGCACTGATGCCCAACCACTTATGTTTCAGGATGAGGACATGGGAGGACTACCTCAGCACGTCTCTGATGATGATGAAACATAGGTGCCAACTGCTGTGGCTTTCTGCAGTCTGCAGACCGACAAGGAGGGCAGGGGTAAAGAGTGGGTGGAAGATGATGTGGAGGATGATGAGGTACTAGACCCCACAAGGAATCAAGGTCATGCGAGTGACGTGTGCAGTTTGGAGGAAGAGGCGGTGGTTGTACAGAGGCACCAGCACAAAGAGGGGGCAGGGTGCAAAAGCGTCTGTTAGACATTTTACCATTTTGGGCGTATACAAACTCCTCCTCTGCATTGGTGACAGGGACCTAATTTTTATAAAATCGTCTGTTCCATTGGTGGGTGACATAAACCCAGTTTTGCCGTGAATAAACCTTTTCTCTGCATAGGTTACAGGGACCTAAATTTCTAAAAAGCGTCTGTTACATTCTCGGGTGACATTTTACCATTTTTGACGTATACAAACCCCTGCTCTGCATAGGTGAAAGGGACCTAATTTTTGTAAAATCCACTTTTCCATTGGTGGGTGACATGAACCCATTTTTTCCGGTGAAAAACCCCTGCTCTGCATTGCTGACGGAACAACATTTTGTAAAAACGGTACTGATTGGAAGATGCGCGAGTACAAGCGCAAGCTGGTCGATGCACTGCTGATGGCTTCCCACCTGACAGCGGGGGCTCAGTGGAAGCACAAAGCGAAGGCTGAGGAGGAGGAAGAGGTCGCCAACGCAGCTGGGGCACCTCCATCACCTCAGAAGGCAGTAACCCTGCCAAAATGTGGAAAGGTTTTGTCAGCACTCCACAACAACCAGCACTACCAGCTGATATGGAATGTCTTAGTAGGAAGCAGCATTTCAGCAACATGGTGGAGCAGTATTTGTGCACACGCCTACACTTATTTACTGATGGCCCTGTCCCCTTCAACAAAACCAAAAAACAGTGTAGGCTGCCTCCTCCTCCTCCACCGCCGATTTCACCTACATAGCCACATCCACCGCCTCCTCAACCTCCTATTCCATATGGACCTCCTCCTCCTAGATCAAGTTTATTGTTTTTTATTTTTACGTATTTTATGTTATTTTAAGTCATTTCCCTATCCACATTTGTTTGCAGAGCACTTGCCATGCTCTTAACCACATTTTGCTGCCTTTTGCAGCCCTTTCCATGACTTTTTTAAAGCTATTTTAGTGCTGCAAAGTTATGGCCCCCATTGACTTCAATGGGGTTCGGGGTCAAGTGAAGCTGCCATGGGATGCAGTGTTGTAGTCACAGTAGTGTTGCTTTCAGGTTTTGTAGTTGTTTGTAGTGACTCCAGTGTGTTGGCAGTCCATATGGTCTTTGTGCTTGTTATAGCTTCAGTAGTTGTCTTTGATATTGATGAAGATACTGATCGTATGCTAGAAGCTACAGTTGTCTTATCTGTTTGGGTTTTGGTTTATAGAAAATGATAAAAATTATACTGATGAAGTTGCAAGTTTTATTTTTTTAAGTATAATACGCATTGCTTTGATTCATAGAAAATAATAAAATATACAGTAATAAACTTGCAAGTTTTATATTTTTTTCTACAATAATATACATTGCTGTAAAAAATAATAAAAAATACACTAATGAGCTTATTGCAAGCTGCATATCTAAAATGGATGAAAATTGGCATTTAAAACAGATTGCATTTTTCTTTTACTGTCACATAAATTTGCTCTTATATTTGCAATATTCTCCATGTAGTATAAAAAAGAAGTTCACTTTATTCTCTGGTTCAGTATAATCATGATAATACCAAAGTGATATAGCTTTATTATTATATTCTACTACTAGGGTTGAGTGAACCTGAACTGTAAAGTTTGGGTTCGTACCGAACTTTGCGGTGTTCGGCACCCGAACCTGAACATTTCCGTAAAAGTTCGGGTTCGGGTTCAGTGTTCGGTGTTCGGGTAATATTAATATACCATCGGATCAGAGTTTTCTCCAATCCGATGGTATATTTTAACTTTAAGCGTCCCCATCACCATTGGAACGCCTCTATGTTAGAATATACCATCGGATTTAAGTTAGATTGTGAAAACTCAGATCCGACAGTATATTCTAACACAGAGGCGTTCCCATAGTGATGGGAACGCTTCAAGTTAGAATATACTGAGAACTGTGGACATAGCCCCTGCTGCCTGGCAGCACCTGATCTCTTACAGGGGGCTGTGATCGCACAATTAACCCCTCAGGTGCCGCACCTGAGGGGTTAATTGTGCGGATCACAGTTCCCTGTAAGAGATCAGGTGCTTCCAGGCAGCAGGTGGCCAGACCCCCCTCCCTCCTCAGTATTAAAATCATTGGTGGCCAGAGCGGCCCACCTCCCTCCCTCCCCAGTATTAAAATCATTGGTGGCCAGTGCGGCCCCCCCTCCCTATTAAAATTATTGGTGGCTAGTGCGGCCCACACACCCCCTATTAAAATCATTGGTGGCTAGTGCGGACCCCCCACCCCCACCCTATTAAAATCATTGGTGTCCAGTGCGGCCTCTCCTCTCCCCCCCCCCCTTAATTAAAATCATTGGTTAACAATCCCCCCTCATCATTGGTGGCAGCAGAGCGGCAGTTCCGATCGGAGTCCCAGTTTAATCACTGGGGCTCCGATCGGTTACCATGGCAGCCAGGACACTACTGCAGCCACCAATGATTTTAATAGTGGGGAGGGAGGGAGGGGGGCCACACTGGCCACCAATGATTTTAATACTGGGGATGGAGGGGGGTCTGACCCCTGCTGCCTGGCAGCACCTGATCTCTTACAAGGGGCTGAGATCCGCACAATTAACCCCTCAGGTGTGGCACCTGAAGGGTTAATTGTGCGGATCACAACCCTCTGTAAGAGATCGGGTGCTGCCAGGAAGCAGGGGGCAGTTATGTATACAGTTCTTAGTATATTCTAACTTGAAGCGTCCCTCATCACCATCGTGAAACCTCAGATCTGAAAAAGCTAATACTATTACTTTCCGTTATAACTATGTTATAAAGTAAAGTTCGGGTTCCCTTTGACTTTAATGGGTTTCGGGTTCGGGTCCAAGTTCGTATCAAGTTTTGGTCCCGAACGTGAACTTTTTTTTAAAGTTCGTCCGAACTCCCCGAACCCGAACATCTAGGTGTTCGCTCAACTCTATCTACTACTTACAGAACAAATCAATGAATTGTAGCATGGATAATATAAAGATTTATACTTGTGTTTTTTAAAATATGATAGCACTTTTAAACTGTGAAGCTGCCATGGAATGCAGTGTTGTAGTCGCAGTAGTGTTGCTCTTAGATCTTGTAGTTGGTTGTAGTGACTCCTGCTTGTTATAGCTTCAGTAGTTGTCTTAGATGATGAAGATGCTGATGTTGTGCTAGGAGCCACACTTGTCTTATCTGTTTTGGTTTTGATTTATAGAAAATGATAAAAATTATACTGATGAAGTTGCAAGTTTTTTGTTTTTTTAACCACCTCCCATCCGCTCATAGACTATAAATGTCCGGGAGGTGGTTCTCTATTTCTGAATGGACTTTCTTGAACTGCACGTCCATTCAGAAACTGTAGCTGCATACTAATCGTCCAGCTGCCGATCGGGTTGTTCGCTGTCAGTGACAGCAGGGCAACCCTTAGAGAAGGCAGGGACAGTTCCAAGATGTCCCTATCTTCTAGATTGCTGTATACACAGCGCTTATCGAGCGCTATGCACTTCCTGTTCCGGACTGGCGGTCATGTGACCGCTGGGGCAGTGTGAGTGCAGGACCTGTGAGGTCTTTCACAGACCTCTATCAGCCCTGCTCTGAGGCTGTACAGCTCTGTATTGCTTTTACAGCCTCTTTGAGGGGGTTTATTTCTCCTGTAACTGGGGCTCTTATGTCAGCCCCAGTTACAGGAGAAATAAAAAGTGAAAAAAAATTAAAAGTTAAGTTAAATGTCCCCCAGAAGCCTTGTATGACCTTATGGGGGACGAAAAGTGTAAAAAAAAAAAAAAAAGGTTTCACATGTAAAAAAAAAAAATCCCCAAGTAAGGATTAAAAATAAAATGCTAAAAATAGAAAAAATAAAATAAAATAGACATATTTGTTATTTCTGTGTCCGTAACGTCCGGCTCTATAAATATATCACATGATCAACCCAGTCCGATAAACACCATAAAAAAATTAACTGTGTCAATAAAAGCAATTTTTGTCACCTTACATCACAAAAAGTGCAACACCAAGTGATCAAAAAGGCGTATGTCCCACAAAATGGTACCAATAAAACAGTCACCTCGTCCAGCAAAAAATGAGCCCGTACATAAGAAAATCGCTAAAAAAAAAAAAAAAAACTATAGCTCTCAGATTATGGAGAAACTAAAACATCATTTTTTTTGTTTAAAAAATGCTACTATTGTCTTAAAGTGAAATAAAAAAAGCATACATATTAGGTATCGCCGCGTCCGTAACAATCAGCTATATAAAAATATCACATGAACTAACCCCTCGGGTTAACACCGTAAAAAAAAACCTGTGTCAATAAAAGCCATTTTGTCACCTTACATCACAAAAAGTGCAACACCAAATGATCAAAAAGGCGTATGTCCCACAAAATGTTACCAATAAAACAGCAACCTAATCCTGCAAAAAATGAGCCCCTACATAAGAAAATTTCTCAAAAAATAAAGAAAAATGCTATTATTGTGTAAAACCTAAATAAATAAGAAAAAGTTAATTTATTAGGTATCGCCACGTCCATAACGATCTTCTCTATAAAAAGGTCACTTGACCGAACCCCTCAGGTGAACGCTGTAAAAATAAATTAATAAAAACTGTGCTAAAACAACATTTTTTTTTGATCACCATGCCCCATAAAGTGTTATAATGAATGATCAAAAAATTATTTGTACCCAAAAATAGTACCAATAAAACTGGCACCTTATCCTCTAGTTTCTAAAATGGGGTCACTTCTTGGGAGTTTCTACTGTAAGGGTGCATCAGGGGGGCTTCAAATGGGACATGGCATCTGTGGCGAAACCAACCTCGCCACTGGGTTTTGGAGAGGACTGTTTAAAAGCCTCTTGCCTCAGGATTATGGCCCATAGTAACTGTAAAGGAGAAGACAGACCGGCCGCACAGCTTAAATCTGTCTGTAGAATTGTATTTTATGTTATTATGCGTTCGGTTAAATTGTATGTTATGTGAGGGCACCCAGATAGCTAATATCATTGTATTTGTGTATTCTGAGTGCCATTCACCTAATGATATGCACTCAGACTTGAGCTATCTGGGGATATGTTAAATGTCTGTGTTTGCTGTGGGGGTGTGCCATTGTGTGTTTGGGTGGTGATTCCTGTCCTGTTGTCTCCACATGTGTATTGGTGATCTCCCCTTTGTCCTGAGAGATAATTGGATTGTGTTCGGTCGTCTCCGGGACAGAGGGGAGGAAACCATGATGCATTGTGGGGATATGTTGTATCTGTCCTGTATCTGCAAAAACTGTAATAAAAACCAGGCTGGGTGTGCCAGCACTTCAGATCACTGCTGACCCTCAACACGGAGCCTTGTCTCGTTATTGAGGGGATTCCATGTATGCTGTTGGAGACTGATTGCCAGGAGTGTAAGCTGACGGATACGCTTTTCCTGTTCGTCTGCCGGCAGCTACTTGCGAGGTTCCAGTTTGGAGTGCTATTTTGTATCCAGTTCGGGAGGTTGGTGTTCTGCAGTAGCTGTGCCTGTCTCTCGGAAAGGGGCATATCGCCTAAACGGACTTTAACCCCTTGTCTGCTGAAACGGTGCCGTTACATTGGTGGCAGCAGCGGGATCGTTCCTACAGCCAGAAGGACAGCTACAGGAGACACCATTTCTTTGGATTCTACAATTTAAGGGCAACGCATGTCCCAGTACAGCGACCCTAAAAGCACCAGGATGGAACCAGCAGTGGTATACGAGGAGGAGGACCTGGATGGCCGGGATGCATTAAGGAAAGGCATCTGGTACCAGGCCCTGGATAATGTACAATACCAGCGAGGTGAGAGTCTCCCCAGTGAAGAGCAGCGGTTGCAGAAGCAAGTGGCCCTGCGGATGCCCTTCCTGGGAGAGCAGCCCCTGGAGGAATGGGTAATGGAACTACAGCACCGGGTATGGCAGGAGCTATGGCTGGAGGATGCCTACCAGGCACTTTGGTGGTATGTGGCACAGTTTATACCCTGGACAGCTGAGCATGACAAGCCAGAGGGAGAGGAGTTTGATGGTCCTGGCTTGTTATGGGAGTCCTTTGCAGAGCCTGACTTCGGGAGCCCTGCACAGTCCAGACTTCAGGACATTTTCTATGAGAGGGAGGCTAGGCATGAGTGGGATGACCCCCATGAAGTAGAGAAAGACCTGGCTCACCTAGCAACCCTGGAGTGGGAACTGGAGCAGGACTACCGAGATCTCTTCCACTCCATTGAGAAGGCTCAGCAGGACGGTAAGGTGACAGACCCAGATCCAGACCCATTCAGCTGGGCAGATATTGTTGATGTTTACTGGGAAGAACCCCAGGTGGCCGGTGGAGATGGGACCGAGGTCTCTCCACCGGTCCTGCAGGGAATTGGGAGCCTAGTCTCCATTCCCCAGCGGCAGGCTGAGTTACAGGGGGCAGAGGTAGTTGTTCCTGCCCCCCAGCAGCAGAGTGATATGCCGGGAAGGCAGTGTAAAGTGCAGGGAGAGGAGAGCAGCGGCCTCCCTCCCCAGCGGCAGGCTGAGTTACAGGGGGCAGAGGTAGTTGTTCCTGCCCCCCAGCAGCAGCATGATTTTTTGGGAATTGGGAGCCGAGTCTCCATTCCCCAGCGGCAGGCGGAGTTACAGGGGGCAGAGACAGTCGGTCCTGTCCCCCAGCGGCAGAGTGTCCTACAGGGAATAGAGAGCCCAGTCTCCTTTCCCCAGCAGCAGGACACTGTATTGGGAGCGGAGGCGGTCGGTCACTCTCCCCAGCGGCTGGAAGTATGTATGGGAGAGGAGCTCGCTACCCCCTCTCCCCAGCGGCAGCTTAACGCACCAGGGGGAGACAGTAAGCCCCACAACAGTGCAGATGGGACCGTGGTCTCTGCACTTACAGCACAGGGGGTAGAGACAGTCGGTCTCCCCCTCCAACAACCAGGCTCCAACCAGGCTTCTTCCGTGGTAGCGCTGGCACCAGGGCTGAGTACCGCTGATCCCTGCCCACAAAGCAACCTCCACTCCAAACCAGGGAGCAACACAGAGACCGGGAGTACCAGCTTCCAACATAACTTTGGTGGATTCACTGGACAGAGACATGCTACGAAATTCAGCAGGTCCAGTATTTTGTTGTGGGTGGCCTGCCAGACTAACTCAGGTACCGACCGGCGTGAGGTCAGGTATCTGGTTAGTCTTCCCTGGGGGGGGGAGATGTGTGGCGAAACCAACCTCGCCACTGGGTTTTGGAGAGGACTGTTTAAAAGCCTCTTGCCTCAGGATTATGGCCCATAGTAACTGTAAAGGAGAAGACAGACCGGCCGCACAGCTTAAATCTGTCTGTAGAATTGTATTTTATGTTATTATGCGTTCGGTTAAATTGTATGTTATGTGAGGGCACCCAGATAGCTAATATCATTGTATTTGTGTATTCTGAGTGCCATTCACCTAATGATATGCACTCAGACTTGAGCTATCTGGGGATATGTTAAATGTCTGTGTTTGCTGTGGGGGTGTGCCATTGTGTGTTTGGGTGGTGATTCCTGTCCTGTTGTCTCCACATGTGTATTGGTGATCTCCCCTTTGTCCTGAGAGATAATTGGATTGTGTTCGGTCGTCTCCGGGACAGAGGGGAGGAAACCATGATGCATTGTGGGGATATGTTGTATCTGTCCTGTATCTGCAAAAACTGTAATAAAAACCAGGCTGGGTGTGCCAGCACTTCAGATCACTGCTGACCCTCAACACGGAGCCTTGTCTCGTTATTGAGGGGATTCCATGTATGCTGTTGGAGACTGATTGCCAGGAGTGTAAGCTGACGGATACGCTTTTCCTGTTCGTCTGCCGGCAGCTACTTGCGAGGTTCCAGTTTGGAGTGCTATTTTGTATCCAGTTCGGGAGGTTGGTGTTCTGCAGTAGCTGTGCCTGTCTCTCGGAAAGGGGCATATCGCCTAAACGGACTTTAACCCCTTGTCTGCTGAAACGGTGCCGTTACAGCATCTAAAAACCATGTGGTGCTCCTTTTCTTCTGCGCCCTGCCGTTTGCCTATACAACAGTTTATGACCATATGTGGGGTGTTTCTGTAAACTGCTGAATCTGGGTAATAAATATTGAGTTTTGTTTGGCCGTTAATCATTGATGTGTTAAAGAAAAAATTGGATTAAAATGGAAAATCTGCAATAAAGTGAAATTTTAAAGTTTGATCTCCATTTTCCTTTAATTCTTGTGGAACGCTTAAAGGGTTAACAAAGTTTGTAAATTTGGTTTTAAGAACTTGAGGGGTGTAGTTTCTACAACATGGTCATTTATGGGGGTATTCACTATGTAGGCCCCACAGTGACTTCAGACCTGAACTGGTCCATAAAAAGTGGGTTTTGGCAATTTTCTTAAAAATTTTAAGAATTCCTGCAAAATTTTAAGCCTTCTAACGTCCTAAAAAAATAAAATGACATTTACAAATTGATGCCAACATAAAGTAGACATATGGGGAATGTTAAGTAATAAATATTTTATGAGGTATCACTTTCTGTTTTAAAAGCAGAGAAATTGAATATTTAGAAAATTGCCAATGTTTCAAAATTTGGGGTAAATTTGTGATTTTTTCAAAAATAAAAGTGAACTATATTGACTGAATTTATGACTAGCATGAAGTTCAATGTGTCACGAGAAAACAATCTCTGAATGGATAAGTAAAAGCATTCCAAAGTTTTTGCCACATAAAGTGAGATATGTCAGATTTGCAAAATTAGGCCTGGTCAGGAAGGGGGCAAATGGCCCAGATGTGAAGTGGTTAAAGGGGTTGTCCGAGTTATGAAAAAAAATAATATAGCACTGAAAATCTGATATATAACTGAGCTAAGCAAGTTTTATGCAAAAAAATATATATATTTCCTCATTTCCCTGGTTCTTTTCTGGCCCTTTGTTGTCTCACTGCCTGCAGAGCTGTGCAGCTGAAGGGGTTAAGAATCCTAGCAGAGAGTAAACGGCAGTGAAGGGGGGGCATGGCCAGCACCGTGACATCTCGTTTACAGGCTTGTAAAGACCTTTATCAGAGCAGGGAGAGAAGCTGACATCACAGGTCATGTGACCCTCAGTGAAATCTGGGAAACCAGCCACTGAAGATAAAATGAGTTAATTGGAAAGCTGTTACATTTGCTTAGTTAGGAACATAGAAAGAACAGAAAAATAACTTGGCTAACCCCTTTAAGTATAATACGCATTGCTTTGTATCCAATAAGGAAAATTAAGTGAGATCTATTTGGTGTAGAATGTCTGACCAAACTAATGAGTTTATTGTAAGCTGTATATCTAAAATGGATGAAAACTGATGTTAAAAACAGAGAGACATATTTTTTTTTACTGTCATGTAAATGCACCCTTCCTTGGAATATTCTCTATCTAGTATAAAAAAGATGTTCACTTTTTACTCTGGTTCAGTATAATTATTATAATACCAAAATAATAAAGATATTTTTTTTTATTATATTCTACTGCATTGTAGGTTTTCTTTTTAAATTACTAATTGGCTTTGTTACTTTAATTCTGTTCCCTTTTATTATTAGAATTCTGGGTAATTATGTGCCTTGTAAATGTAGTACCCATCCCCCACATTCCTGAGTGGTCTCAGAGACATGTGTGATACACAATGGAGAAGGGGCTGGTGGGAATAACTGTGGTCTGCTCTAACAATGAAATGGGATTTCACTAGGAACTTCATCCTAGGTAGAATGACCTGTCTCTTGTACACCCTGGGATGTCAGACATGCGTGATAACTTGGTAGACAGTGATGTGTTATAGCATGATCAACCAGATCCATACCCTAAATTTAGACTAGTGAAGTTTTTTTTTTACTTTTTATTATTCTATATGTGATTTGTTTGTGTTATTGTATATTTAATCACTCTTAGTAAATATGTTTATTTTCTTTGCCTGCGCAAGATTATTAATTCCCAAATATTTTTAATTCATGTTATGTTACACTTGGTGTCAGAAGAGTGGGTTTTAAGCAAATAAATATGCTTATTGTTGATAGGGTGTTACATAGAGAGAGGGTAGTTTGGACCCGCCACTCCGAATGGAAAACAGCGCATTTGTGGGAATTAATAATCTGTGGGTGAATTAGGGTTGCACGTGTTTTGCAAATCTGCTACGAGCTCTGAGTGGAACAGTAGTAGGCTTGGTTGAATCTAGCAAAGTTCTTTTGGAAGTTGTTGAACTGAGAAGATTCAAATGAAAATCTGTAAGATTCTGAAGTTAGAACTTGCAGATTGTAGACATCAGAGCTCCTGTGAATGAGAGAGAAAGTGCCCAAGTGCCTACAATAATCAGAATGGAACCTATCTTAAATGTTCAGAAAATGTTGGTACCATAATGCTATGTGTGTTAGTCCTGGCCATAGTATTAGAGATTAAAGCTGTAAGGAACTGTGTCGTTAAATGAATAAGTATTGTACCTAATGTGTGCCAATATATGTGTGTCTGGCACTAACAAAATGAAGATAAAAGGTGTTAGGAAAAAATATCTCTGTTGAAATAGTTCTGGTTTCTAGTGTGTGAGAAGATATATTGACCAGAAAGATGTATTGTCTGGTATATGTATAAAGTTGAATAAGGTTAGAGAAGAAATGTGTCCTTGAAGAATGCTCTACCTGCTAAACAAGGGTTGGTGTGTCTGGGCTGTTAAGGGATATAGACTCACACAGATAGTGGTCTGATTGTTTAGATCTGTATTCTCTCCATTTGCTGAAGTCTCAGGAAAGTTGGATAAATACTTGATAGATAAGAGTCAGGAAAGGGGGCTGATGGCTATGTGTAGTCTGATCCAATTCCCCACCCTTAACAGAGAAGATTTGCTAAGAGACATATAGTTTGCTAAGTCATATACAGTCCTTATATAAGGGATATTGGATTCTGCTCAATGTTGATTGCTTAGCTAAGAAGGATCTAATAGTGACTGGTTTGGATTGGAGGGGGAGGGGGCATAAAATATCAGACAGAGGAGTGAGACAAATACAATCTAGAATGTGTTTATTATGTGCAAGAGCTTTTTACAAGACACAGAAAGGTGAAGATTAATTTATTCATTTTTATTTCCTATTTTCCCAAGCAGCTAATGGTAATGTGGGAACCCAGTCTTAAAGGAAAATTATTATATATGTGCAATGCAAGACCATGTGGCATATAAGATGATTTGGTTTTAACAAAAAATTTTTATGAATATAACTTGTATATAAGATTGTATATAAGAATATAACGTGAGATAAGATTTTGATTAATTACGAATTGAAGACCAAAAGAAGCTGGAAAGAATGGCAGAAACAGGCAATAGACATTATCAGTTATTCTGGGTGTGGTGTGTGTATCTGTTTCGAGAAAAGCTGTGTAGCTGAGAGTCGAAAACCATTCAGTGTAATGAGAATGGGTGTGGCTTTAAGTTGTAGTTGTGTTGAAGTGGAGATTGATAGATGCTTAGCAGATTATGTGTGCATTCTGTACTTCAAGTATAAGGCCTCTTTCACACTACAGTATGTTGAATTCAGTGTTTTGCGTTCCGTTTTTTAAAGGATCCGTTGTTCCGTTTTTTGCTTCCGTTGTGGTTCCGTTTCCGTTCCGTTGTTCCGTTCCGTTGTTCCGTTCCGTTTTTCCGTATGGCATATACAGTATACAGTAATTACATAGAAAAAATTGGGCTGGGCATAACATTTTCAATTGATGGTTCCGCAAAAAACGGAACGGATACGGAAGACATACGGATGCATTTCCGTATGTGTTCCGTTTTTTTTGCGGACCCATTGACTTGAATGGAGCCACGGACTGTGATTTGCGGCCAAATATAGGACATGTTCTATCTTTTCAACAGAACGGAAAAACGGAAATACGGAAACGAAAATGCATACGGAACACATTCCGTTTTTTTGCGGAACCATTGAAATGAATGGTTCCGTATACGGACCGTATACGGAACGCAAAACGGACCGCAAAACGGAAAAAAAAAACGGTAGTGTGAAAGAGGCCTAAGGGTGTGATTATGAGTTGTGTGTGGATATGAATAAATGATGCTGCAGAAAGAAATGAATAAATGAAAATGTGAATGGAGTACAACATATAAATATTTTTCTTATAATGTACATTGGAAATTTTTATTTTTTTCTTGGGAGATTTTTGGTTTTTATTGTGCCAAAAGTTTTGATTGAGCACTACAGTTTTTTTTTATTTAAGTCTGTAAAAAGTTTCCTATGGGCCCCTCATGTGTTCATGTCTGTATTTTCAGATTTGTTTGTTTCTATATTTGTATTATGTCGACTATGACATGTTAATGTCACAGTGTGGTTCATTGTGACTGTTGTCCGTGTAGGCTGGCTGCATGCTCCCTTGCTTTGTGGCTGCGGGCCGTTACCTGTGCAGGCTGGTTGCGTGGGGCTGCATGCTCGCTGCGGGGTCTTGAACTCACCTGTGTATGTTGCTCTCCCAATGTCTGTTGTGTCATGGGATGATTTTCCCAGTCTCACGTGTTGGTTGTGCACTGGTGTACTGGCTGCAGGTGTCGCCATATATGCTGGTTGGCAGGGGCAGCAGCCTGTGTTGCAGCCTGTGTCGTGTGTTCTGTACTCCGGTTCTGTTGGGGTTAACTCCCCTGATCTGTGCCTGTGTGGCTTTCTAGGTGCCCTTGTTATCCAGCTCTATCCATATGTGGCTGTTGTCTGGAGGGGAGTTCTGTTAGGTCTGTTCAGTTTTGTCTGTGCCTGGCTAGGTATAGCACCTCACTTCTGTCCTGGGGTTCATGTTACCTTTCTGCGTGGTGTCACCTGGTTTTGCATTGTTGGTCTTTGTTCGTCTGTACCTGCTCTGTTATGGTGTTGGATGTCATGTCCTGTTCTGTTCTGTACCTGCCCTGTATTATGCTATGTTTGTTCCTGGTCTGTTCCTTGTTCGCCTAGCAGTGCATAACTGCTTCTGTTTGTTGTCTGTTCTATGTCCTGCCTTCGGAAGAGGGTCCCTAGCTTCCCTGGAGGGGGAATCTCTGTGTGCCTTGAATCTTTAGCCTGTTCTGTGCCTTGTTTCTCTGATCTGTGTTTCTCTTGTTAGTGCCGTTGCTCCTGGTTTCGTCTCTACCTGCCTGTTTACACTTCCTGTTGGTACCTATTCTGGTTCCTTCTGGTCTGTCTGGACCAGCTGCCACTGCCTCAGGGATTGCTCTGGAGTAGCCCCTGGCAACTATCTGAGGCTCTAGTGAATATCAGGGAGTTGCTTAGTTATGCCGCTCCAGAGTTTTGCCAGTCAGTGGCACAGCGGGTCCACACTTGCTGTTCTGTGTAGTAAGCTTGTGCGCATATCTGTATGTCCTGATGCAGCTCTTGCTTATTGTTGCTGTTGTCTGTATTGCTGTGTCCTGTTCGACTGAAGTCCTGGAGGTCTGCCCTGGGCCTCTGGCACATGACAGTTAAATGTTCTGCTAACACCAGAGATCTGTCCTCATCAATGGTTAAAAGTAGACTGACTGAAAGTGGGAAGATCGCACCATCTGATCGGAAGGGGTGGACTTAGATGACATAGAGGGGAGGGAGGAGGACAGGGTGGACGTCACAGACACAAAGACATCCCTTGTGCCCATCCCTTAGTTAAAATACACCCCCATGAAAGAAGATAAGTCTTGGGTTTATGTCAATGACAGAATTAACAGAATGATTACCTAGTGAATTTCCGTGCCACGTATGCAAATGAGGGGTATCTCACCCTTCAGAAAAAATGGCTTTACATCGCCAACATAATTAGCAGACAGATTAGCTTTTGCATTTATGTGTTACGGATGCCAAAAAATGGCTTTATGTCACCGACACAATTATCTGACTGATTAACTCTCCTAATACAGTATGAAGGATGCAAATGTGGAGTTTGGAACCACAAAAAATTGTTATAGGTCACCCACAGAATTAAGAGCTTTATTAAGTATTGTATGTCTGTGTTACTAGTGCAAAGGAGCTGTATTGAACTGATCAAAAATACAAACCGGATTCCAAAAAAGTTGTGAATAAAAACTGAATGCAATGATGTGGAGGTGCCAACTTCTAATGTTTTATTCAGAATAGAACATAAATCACGGAACAAAAGTTTAAACTGAGAAAATGTACCATTTTTAAAGGGAAAAATATGTTGAATCAGAATTTCATGGTGTCAACAAATCCAATATAAAAAAAGCCAATTTTCACCACTGTGTGGCATCTCCCCTTCTTCTTACAACACTCAACAGACGTCTGGGGACCGAGGAGACCAGTTTCTCAAGTTTATAAATAGGAATGCTCTCCCATTCTTGTCTAATACAGGCCTCTAACTGTTCAATCGTCTTGGGCCTTCTTTGTTGCACCTTCCTCTTTATGATGCGCCAAATGTTCTCTATAGGTGAAAGATCTGGACTGCAGACTGGCCATTTCAGTACCCGGATCCTTCTCCTACGCAGCCATGATGTTGTGATTGATGCAGAATGTGGTCTGGCATTATCTTGTTGAAAAATGCAGGGTCTTCTCTGAAAGAGATGACGTCTGGATGGGAGCATATGTTGTTCTAGAACCTAAATATATTTTTCTGCATTGATGGTGCCTTTCCAGACATGCAAGCTGCCCATGCCACACGCACTCATGCAACCCCATACCATCAGAGATGCAGGCTTCTGAACTGAGCGTTGATAACAACTTGGGTTGTCCTTGTCCTCTTTGGTCTGGATGACATGGCGTCCCAGATTTCAAAAAGATCTTCGAATCATGACTCGTCTGACCACAGAACAGTCTTCCATTTTGCCACACTCCATTTTAAATGATCCCTGGTCCAGTGAAAACGCCTGAGCTTGTGGATCTTGCTTAGAAATGGCTTCTTCTTTGCACTGTAGAGTTTCAGCTGGCAACGGCGGATGGCACAGTGGATTGTGTTCACTGACAATGGTTTCTGGAAGTATTCCTGAGCCCATTCTGTGATTTCCTTTACAGTAGCATTCCTGTTTGTGATGCAGTGTTGTTTAAGGCCCCGGAGATCACGGGCATCCAGTATTGTTTTACGGCCTTGATCCTTACGCACAGAGATTGTTCCAGATTCTCTGAATCTTTGGATGATGTTATGCACAGTTGATGATGAAAGTCTTTGCAATTTTTCGCTGTGTAACACCTTTCTGATATTGCTCCACTATCTTTCTGCGCAACATTGTGGGAATTGGTGATCCTCTACCCATCTTGGCTTCTGAGAGACATTGCCACTCTGAGAAGCTCTTTTTATACCCAATCATGTTGCCAATTGACCTAATTAGTGTTAATTGGTCTTCCAGCTCTTCGTTATGCTCAAATTTACTTTTTCCAGCCTCTTATTGCTACTTGTCCCAACTTTTTGGGGATTTGTTGACACCGTGAAAATTTGAATCAACGTATATTTCCTTTAAAATGATACATTTACTCGGATTAAACGTTTGATCTGTCATCTACGTTCTATTACAAATAAAATATTGACATTTGCCATCTCCACATCATTGCATTCAGTTTTTATTCACAATTTGTTTAGTGTCCCAACTTTTTTGGAATCTGGTTTGTACTTGCAGGTCATCCACAGACTTAATAGCCCGATTAAGTATTGTATTTCTGTGTCACTGGTGCAAAGGAGGTGTATTGCACTCATCAAAAATGCCTACAGGTCACCCACAGACTTCAAAGTCACATAAAAAACATAACACTGTCCCTCACTTGCAGCAGCATCCTGTCCCTACACTAGTTAGAGCAGAATGGCGGCGCAACATGTGATCTGGCATTTATGCATGCAGGGTCATGTGCTACGCCAACCAATCACAGCCATGCCAATACTAGGTATGACTGTAATTGCTTCCAAGTGCCCACAGCTTAAACGCTTGTTTATTGGCTGTGCTGCAGCCTTTCAACAAGCTTTATTTAAAATTCAAACACGAATACGGACTTTCGCGCCAATGTCCGTTTCGGATTTAGGTGACGGCACACTGTAATGTTCGGTATGAACCCGAACATTACAGTCCGGCTTTGCTCATTCCTATCTACAAGTGACATCGATTCAGGGTTCATCAAAGTTTATTTTGCTTTGGCAGAGGACCTCTATGGAAAGTGTTATTTAAATATAGTGTTGGACCCTCAAAGCTTTTTGTTTGTTTTATTTTATCCATTTCATGCAGGGGTGGAGAGAAAACTACCTTATCAATGGCTTTTCCTGACATGGACTGAGTTTAAAACTATGGACTGAGTGCTTTAAATTGATATCTTCTAGACTGTGTGGAATTGTTCAACTACATCTTTCCTAATTGCAGGATGCTGGGACTGGTAATGTAGTGTTCAGGGGTTGCAAAAGTCAACGACTCTAGGTGTGATAAAAGACAGTTTTTGGTGACCTGACTGTCACCCAACAAGAAAAGAAAACACTGGTCTGGCATGCTGAAGTAGGCCTTGTCACTCATACTATGGCTCTCCAGGGGTGGACCTCAAAGGTATTCATCTGCCCAAGACTTACTGAACAACCAGCAGGGTGGATGCAACGATCTGCAGACCAGTGAGGGAAGGAGGTCCAAGTGTTACAGGTCCTCCCACAGACAAGGTAATGGACTGTCTAACACCCACTGATAAGATGCTCTGAAACCTGAACTTACACCTTCAAAACCCCTTCAAATAAATAAGGAGTAATAGACTGAACTTTGAAACAAGACAATAAAGGACTATGCAGTTGCAGAAAACATACAAAAATGGACATTTGCACCAGAGACTTTGATATTCAAGAAGATCAGAAGTGAAGAAGACCCCAGTGAGACACTTATTGTTAGTAAAACACAGTTTTTTATAAGGGTATTTTTTAAGCACTGATTGGTTCTGTTGTTTTAATTCTGTTCCCTTTTATTATTACCATTCTGTGTAATAATGTGTCTTGTAAATGTAGTACCCATTTCCCATTGTGCTAATGAGAACACATTCCTGAGTGATCTCAGAGACATGTTAGATACACTATAGAGGAGGGGCTATTGGGAATAACTGTAGTCGTAGTCTGCACTAACAATAAAATGGGATTTCACCAGTAACTTCATCCTAGGTAGGATGTAAGTATGGAGTTGCCCTATCTTTCGTACACCCTGGGGTGTTGGGCATGTTTTATAACTTGGTAGACAGCAATGTGTTATAGCATGATCGACTTGACCCCTACCCCATACTTAGTCTAGAGATTTTTATTTATTTTTATTATTCTGTATGTGATTCGTTTGTGTTATCGTATATTTAATCACACTTTGATAAATATATTTATTAACTTAGCCCGCATAAGCTTATTCATTCTCAAAACTTTCGAATTCACGATAAGTTACATCTACTACTTGCACAATAAATCAATGACTACTCTATACACTGTATTGTAGCATTAATAATATAAAGATTTAAACTTGTGTTTTTTTAAACATGATAGCACTTTTAAAATGTATTACTGACAATGTCATAGATCAGGTAGACTTACCTGCCAAGTCTGCAGTTGTCTGTAAACCTGTAGTTACAAACTGTGAAGCTGCTGTTGTATGCAGTGTTGTAGTCGCAGTAGTGTTGCTTTCAGGTCTTGTAGTTGGTTGTGGTGAGTCCGGTGTGCTGGAAGTCCATATGGTCTTTGTGCTTGTTATAGCTTCAGTACTTGTCTTTGATATTGATGAAGATGCTGATTTTATGCTAGGAGCTACAGTTGTATTATCTGTTTTGGTTTTGAATTATAGAAAATGGTAAAAATGATACTGATGAAGTTGCAATTTTTATTTTATTTTTAAGTATAATATGCATTGCTTTGTATCCAAAAAGGAAAATTAAGTGAGGTCTATTTGGTGTAGAATGTCTGACCAAACTAATGTAAGCTGCATATATAAAATGGATGAAAACTGATGTTAAAAACAGAGAGACATGAGACATATTTTTTTTTTTACTGTCATGTAAATGTGCCCTCCAGGGGGTAGACACAGACAGCAGAGGGCCCCTGTGCAAAGAATGTGCCTGCCCCCCAATCATCCCTCCACAAACCACACATACAGACATACACATATACAATATGTGCATAATCCTGGAAGACCAAGGAGAATATAAGGCTGCACAGTGCTTTTGGCCAACAATATGTCGTGCAACCAAGGATCACAGCAGTACAATGCATTGAGTTAAAATTAACAGAGTAGCATTGTGACCTTCAAGTTTCCTACAATCACAATCAGAAAGTCGCAAGAAATTCAGCAGGTTGGATTTTTTGGTGACTGTCGGGTCACGGCCCCATTTACTTTACTGTAGCGTAGTATTGCTTCAGGCTTTGGCGGCACAATGTGTGTTGCAGCCACAGCCACCTTGTGGTGCTAGTCTAAGGGACCATTTAGATGGCCATATGTGTTTTGATATGATAACACTTTTAAAATGAATTACTGAAAATGTCATCAATCAGGTAGACTTACCTGTCAAGCCTGTAGTTGTCTGTAAAGTTGTAGTTAAAAACTGTGAAGCTGCCATGGAATGCAGTGTTGTAGTCGCAGTAGTGTTGCTCTCAGATCTTGTAGTTGGTTGTGGTGAGTCCGGTGTGCTGGCAGTCCATATGGTCTTTGTGCTTGTTATAGCTTCAGTAGTTGTCTTAGTTGATGAAAATGCTGATGTTGTGCTAGAAGCCACAGTTGTCTCACCTGTTTTAGTTTTGATTCATAGAAAATAATAAATATACACGAATAAAGTTGCAAGTTTTATATTTTTTTTAAATACTATAATTTGCTGTAGAAAATGATAAAAAATACACTAATGAGATAAGTGGACGTTAAAAACAGATAGAAATCTTCTTTTACTGTCTGTGACGCTTCGCGATCTCTGCAATACCGATTACCGAATAAATCGCAAATGCATCCTGTTTTAAAATTTCAAAAATCACAAGAGCCCTCTATTGTCTTTACAAAACTCTATAAAAGTGCCCTTTCTATAGTCTGGGTGGTCCCAGCACAGCAGGGGTCCTAACACCCTAAGCCTGGTCAGACACTTTAGAGAAGAATGACAGATCCTTATCACGCAGCTGGTTGGTACAAGAAGGTAGATGACCTGAAAGTCACCTCCAATCCATAGATTTCATATTTTTCACATATTTTCTTCATATTTCATGGGTTAGTAAAATACAAAATGAGCAATCTCTTCATAGGTTGTTTAGGTTATTCTAAAACACCTTCCAGGAAATCTGCAAGCAAATCAGAAATTCCCGCTTTAAGATATAAAGGTTCTCAGGCACACTATATTGTCTTTTAGTCATATTTGGTATCAGATGACTTGTAAAGTTCTACTGATTATAAATATGAACTCTATTTCTTGATTTGACTTACGGGTACTGATAAACTGGCAAAGCAAGGATGCTGCCAGACTTTCTCTATCTGGGGCAAGAACTGCCCCCTGTTCCAATTACACAAGGCTGGACTTGTGTGTGTCATAGCCACTCCCAGTTACAGAGTGGGTAAAAACACAGTGACCCACTCAGGTCCTGGTCCTGGATCTACCATCTGAAGTTGAATAACATCATGACTGCCTGCTGGACAAGGGCACCATCTTGGATTATTCCTTGCAAAGACTATATCTTTTACTGGACTCTACCATGGTAATTCTGAACTTACAGATATTCTATTCCCTTTCATCTCTTACTTATTTCTATCCAACCAATCTGTTTGACTGGCAGGTATATTTATCTGTAATTATACACAACCAAGTCAAGGTGGTTAATAGTATCAATAGTGAGCTAGACCCTTAAATCCAATAATATTTCACAAATACTGGGTAGCTTAATAAAACTTAACATTTAATAATCTCAAATAAAATAGGATAATAAGATAGGTCCTTTTAAATTAAAAAATGTTGCATTGAATACAACTAGAAAAACTGCATGAGTATCTACAACTGCAGTATAATCACAAAACCGGAGGGGACCCAATAACAGGGGTAGCGGTAAAAAATATATATAGTGAGAGGAAAATATCAGATAGAAGGACACAATGCTGGGTCACAAGCCCTAGGTGTCCCTAAATCTGTCCCCTTCCCCCCCCCCCCTTTCCTTCCCTTACTGGCCCTAGAGTCACCCTTACTAAATTTAGACTACCCAGCTTCGTCCGACAGTTATGAACAGTTCCGATCACTCCTGACCCACTGGTAGTCAAAAACAAAAAACTGACAGAGAATAAGGTTCGCAATACAGTGTTACTGCCTGATTGATTTAGGCCTTGATGGTTTAACACTAATATTACTCAACAGGCTAGGGATCTAATGTTATCCCTTAGATTGTTAATCAAACATGTCCTGACGCATTTCATTGATGGTTATCAATTCCTCAGGTGACTAAACTATATACTTCTGACCAATAGATGTCAGGTCACTATTCAAACAAGTGTAAAAAACAATAAACACTAGACAGTTATCCTTCAAGCTGATACAATATAATATAATCAGCCCAAATCCTTGTGACCACAAAGTGTCAGGTCACCAGTCAAATCAAGTGTAACAAATTAACACAAGTTGATTATAATCCAAGCTAATATGGTGTGATCAGCCCAGATCCAATTACATTCAATGCTCAAAATATATAGGGTGTTCACTCCCATACATTGAATAAGCCATTATGATCAGATAATAACCATAGATATTGTCAGCTGTTCAATGTAGTGTGCACAGAGCGCTCAACAGCGGTAGTACAAAGGCACATAGTCACCATTCACTCATACTCATCTGCTCAATGTTAGATGATCATTGTTCACAGACAGGTGATGCGGATGTCTCTCCTTGGCATCCTGCGTATGGCAGCAGCGATGGAAATACACTGGCATGTTTAAATCGCCGCGCTTCTCCGCCTATTCCCCGCCCCTTTACATCACATGACCGAATCACATGTCGAGACATGTGTCCTTCTCCCGGTCACATGACTGAGCAGCTCCAGGAAGTGTTGAAGGTATAAGCATACAATCACTACCTAGCAACCATTAAAGCATGCCGACGTCACCAGTGGGCGGGATCGTCGTAATGCAATGGGTAAATATTCCAGGTGCCGATACTTATTTACTACCTGGCGGCCACTATTGCTTGTCGACATCATCAATGGGCGGGATGGTCGCAATGCATTCAATTAGACTATTGGGCAATATTAGTCCTCCTTATGCAATGCTCCAATAATATATATATCCTAGGGATTTACCAGGTCCGCACATCCCAGGGAAATGTTACAGAATTTACAAGGCTGATCTTTATAGTTTCTAGCGCAACAACAATTAACTATACATTATCCTAAATTCAGCAGCTATCGTAGTCAAGAGCCTACATACTGGCTAGTCCTTTGATTTTGGACATGGCATGCTAGTGGATCACATCCACATCCGTAGATGTCAGACATGATGACATTGACTGCCTACTGGGGTATCTGGACAAAAGGGGGGGGAAGAGAGAGAAGGGTGGGAGGTGGTTAAAAGCAATCAGGGGTCAATGTAGCAACTGAATGACAGCTGCTCATTGAGCCCCATAGGGTACACCGTATTGCTGAAAAATCCACCACGTTTCTCTCTGAAGGACCCTCCTGTCCCAGTCCCCTCCTCGTCTTGGTCGTGGAACCACCTCAATCCCTATAAATTTAAGGCTGGAGAAATCACCATTATGTGTGCCGTTGATATGTTTTGCCAGCGGTGTCTCTCTTTTATTTCTTATATCACCGAAATGTTCCCCCACTCGTCGCCGCAGCTCACGAGTGGTCTTGCCCACGTATTCAAGGCCACAATCACAATTTGCCTTGTAAATCACCCCTTTAGTACGGCAGTTCACAAAGTGTCTAATTTGATATACCCTATCAGTGACATTGCTACTGAAGAAACGTCCCTGGGTGATATGTGGGCAGGCTAGACAGCCACTACAGTGATAACATCCCGTGGGACGACGGAGCCACATTTCCTTTGTGTCTTGTGTCTCACTGAAGTGGCTGTGGACCAGGCGGTCTTTTAGGCTAAGGCCCTTGCGATAAGTTACTTGCACAGTTTTGGAAATCACTTTCTTGATGTCAGGGTCAAGTTGAAGGATTTCCCAGTGTTTTCTCAACACTTGCTTTACCTCTTCTGACGCCCCATCAAAGGTTCCTATGAGGCGTATGGGGCCACTGTCTATCTTTTTAGGTTTCGGATACAGTAACGCGTCCCGATTACTGTCACACGCTCTTTTATATGCTGATCTGAGAATGTAATCAGGACAGCCCCTCTCACGAAATCTGCATCGCAGGTCATCCGCTTGTTGTTTGAAGTCACCCCTGGTGGAACAGTTCCTCTTGATCCTTAGGTACTGTCCCACCGGGATCCCTCTTTTCAGGGGTTGTGGGTGGTGACTACTCCAATGCAGAAGAGAGTTCGTAGAGGTGGGCTTCCTGAAAGTTCTCGTTTGGATCAGACCATCTGTGCCCCTTGATATTTCAATATCTAAAAATGGAAGAGTATTAGTTCTAAATTCCAATGTAAATTTCATGTTGATAGAATTAATATTCAAAACCTGTACAACGTCCACAAAGTCCCTTTCCTCGCCCTTCTAGATGACAAAAATATAGTCTATAAACCTGGCCCATGTAATCACATGTATGATGTGATTTCTGGGTATGTCACAAAATACCATGGTCCGTTTCCACTAGCCCAGGAACAAATTTGCATATGATGGGGCACATGAACTCCCCATCTCGGTGCCCCTGAGCTGGTGGTAAAGGACCCCATCAAAAAGGAAGTAATTTCTCATCAATATAAATTCAAGTAGACGTAGTACAAAAACATTGTGGGGATGAAATTGTCGTCCTCTTCTACTGAGGAATCTCTCCACTGCCCTCAGTCCTAGTACATGAGGTATGGAGGAGTACAACACCTCTACGTCAATAGAGGCCAATGACGTGTCTTCCTCCAAAGATACCCCCTCGAGACGACCCGAAAGGTCACTCATGTCTCTCAGGTATGAGGGCAGTGTCTTCACAAACGGCGCCAAAATACGGTCTAAGTAAATCCCTGTGTTTTAGGTCAGGCTATTCACCCCTGACACGATAGGGCGTCCTTTCAGGTGAGTGCTTCCTTTGTGAATTTTTGGCAAACTGTAAAAGGCAGCTATCGTAGGATGTTTTGCATATAAAAAATCTAACTCCTCTCCTGAAATCAGGTTTTCTGTCTTTGCCGTTTGTAATATGAGAGCTAGTTCTTTTTGAAATTGGGTGGTCGGATCCCCACTTAGCTTCTCATAGGTCTTCCAACCCCTAACAAAGCCTGACACATTTTTTTATAATCAGCTTTGTCCATAAACACAATGTTTCCTCCTTTATCAGAAAGTTTGATGGTCACATCCTTATTGTGCTCCAAGTCTACCAATGATTTGTATTCTATTTTGCTACAATTAAATCCATATTTAGAAGTAGTGAGGTTTATCAGATTGCGACATACCTGGTTTACAAATACATCTATGCAAGTTGGATCCCCCAGAGGTGGCTTTTTAAGGCTCTTGTTTTTATTGGAAGTAAAGGTGCCTTTCCCTTCCTGGGGAGTACTTTTGCTCAGGTTAAATAGTAGGTGGACATCCTGTAAAATATCTGGTGAGATGCCCAGTTCCCTACTCTCTCGTTTATCCACTAAGGCGAAGTGTTTGCACCATCTAAGTTTTCTAGCGAAAAGCTGGATATCTCTAACCCAGTTAAATAAATTAAAGCTAAAGGTGGGGACAAAGGAGAGGCTCTTGGTCAGGATACACATTTCTGACTCCTGTAACTGTTGACTAGAGAGATTGACTATTTGATTAAATTGCCTTGGGGCCTGCTTGTCTGTGGTGGTGACTTGTGAAACCCCCAATTGAGTAATGGATAAGGTGCTTCAAAAAAATCTTGCCCACCAAAGTCGTGTCCTCTTCGTTGATTGTTTCTCCCTCCTCTACCTCTGTAACCTCGTGTCCTCTGTCGACCCCTTTCCCTACCTCTATTATAGTGCCCCCCTTCCTTCTCGTTCTCTGAGATATCGGTGTCACTAGATGTAATATCTAAATCAGGCCGTTTGGTTTGTGGTATGCCACGATCTAAAGTGGAATATACTCAAATTATCTCTAAAGTCTTGAAGGTCCCTGTTGAACTGACGGTGTTTACGTTCTTTGAACTGGAATTTATCTAAGGTATTCTTAAGTTGCAGTTCTCTGTTGCTAAAGTCAGTCTCAGTTTTAAACTTACGTGTGAGTTCAATCTGTTCCTTGAGCTTGGTCTCCAAGGCAACCAGATTGATTTTCTCTTCGTCCAGCCGGAGCTGCATAAAACGCAACGAGCTCTTAGTGGCCTTCTCCTCCCACTTACTCATTAGTGAAGTGGTTCTACATCTACCTGCTAGGGTCAGGGTAACCCTCAAACCTCTGGGTACGATTTTGTTTTTTAAATAATTTTCTATTGATTGTATTTCCCACCACGAGTTAATTGGCTCTTTATAGATTTTTGTGAGATATTTAAATTCTGCTTTAAAAGAACGTACGTATTTACTCTGTACTAGGGTTTTCTCTGCGATGCAGATTTCGTGAGAGGGGCTATCCTGATTCAGATCAGCATATAAAAGAGCGTGTGACAGTAATCGGGACGTATTACTGTATCCGAAACCTAAAAAGATAGACAGTGACCCCATACGCCTCATAGGAACCTTTGATGGGGCGTCAGAAGAGGTAAAGCAAGTGTTGAGAAAACACTGGGAAATCCTTTAACTTGACCCTGACATCAAGAAAGTGATTTCCGAAACTGTGCAAGTAACTTATCGCAGGGGCCTTAGCCTAAAAGACCGCCTGGTCCACAGCCACTTCAGTGAGACACAAGACACAAAGGAAATGTGACTCCGTCATCCCATGGGATGTTATCACTGTAGTGGCTGTATAGCCTGCCCACATATCACCCAGGGATGTTCCTTCAGTAGCAATGTCTCTGATAGGGTATATCAAATTAGACACTTTGTGAACTGCCGTATTAAAGGGGTGATTTACAAGGCAAATTGTGATTGTGGTCTTGAGTACGTGGGCAAGACCACTCGTAAGCTGCGACGACGAGTGGGGGAACATCTCGGTGATATAAGAAATAAAAGAGAGACACCGCTGGCAAAACATATCAACGGCACACATAATGGTGATTTCTCCAGCCTTAAATTTATAGGGATTGAGGTGGTTCCACGACCAAGATGAGGAGGGGACTGGGATAGGAGGGTCCTTCAGAGAGAAACGTGGTGGATTTTTCAGCTTAATACTGTGTACCCTATGGGGCTCAATGAGCAGCTGTCATTCAGTTGCTACATTGACCCCTGATTGCTGTTAACCGCCTCCCACCCTTCTCTCTCTCCCCCCCATTTTGTCCAAATACCCCAGTAGGCAGTCAATGTCATCATGTCTGAAATCTACAGATGTGGATGTGATCCACTGCCATGCCATGTCCAAAATCAAAGAACTAGACAGTATGTAGGCTCTTGATTACGATAGCTGCTGAATTTAGGATAATGTATAGTTAATTGTTGTTGCGCTAGAAACTATAAAGATCGGCCTTGTAAACTCTGTAACATTTCCCTGGGATGTGCGGACCTGGTAAATCCCTAGGATACATATATTATTGGAGCATTGCACAATGAGGACTAATATTGCCCAATAGTCTAATTGAATGCATGGCGACCATCCCGCCCATTGATGACGTCGACAAGCAATAGTGGCCGCCAGGTAGTAGATAAGTATCGGCACCTGGAATATTTACACATTGCATTACGACGATCCCGCCCACTGGTGACGTCGGCATGCTTTAATGGTTGATAGGTAGTGATTGTATACTTATACCTTGAACACTTCCTGGAGCTGCTCAGTCATGTGACCGAGAAGCAGATTTAGGGACACCTAGGGCTTGTGACCCAGCATTGTGTCCTTCTATCTGATATTTTCCTCTCACTCTATATATTTTTTACCGCTACCCCTGTTATTGGGTCCCCTCCGGTTTTGTGATTATACTACAGTTGTAGATACTCGGAAGAAAAGGGATTGTTGGTCCAGCTTGTATTCGTGGTAATCCAAAGCTTTATTCAATATTCAGTAAAATCCAGGTACAGGAATGCAGGTCTACATGTTTCAGGCACAACAAAATCCTAGCCCTTACTCATGAGTCATGAGTAAGGGCTAGGATTTTGTTGTGCCTGAAACATGTAGACCTGCATTCCTGTACCTGGATTTTACTGAATATTGAATAAAGCTTTGGATTACCACGAATACAAGCTGGACCAACAATCCCTTTTCTTCCTTATATCTATATTTCTCCTGTTTCGGGTGAAGGAGCCGGTCCGCGCTATACTAGTGGAATCCTTGGCAGGTGAGAGCTGCTCAAACTCCTGATTTTCACAAGTTGTAGATACTCATACAGTTTTTCTAGCTGTATTCCATGCAACATTTTTTTTATTTAAAAGGGCCTATCATTTTATTTGAGATTATTAAAAGTTAAGTTTTATTAAGCTACCCAGTATTTGTGAAATATTACAGGTATATTTATCTGTCAGTTTTAATGTATATTTCTGTGTGTATTTTTTATAATAAAACTAACAATTTAATCGTTCTAGTTTTGCCCTTATTACCTGATTATTTGGTCTATGCTAAGAACTCTGTCCTCAGAAGAGACATACTATCGCATTGTCTTATTTTTATAAATTGTTGATTTGTTATCTAGGTTGCAAATAACCATTTCTTCCCTTTAGAAATAGCTTGCCAGGGTCTCTTCACCCCGATTCAATACGAAGAGTGGTGGCAGCATATTAAGTTGGTTTCCCGTGCAAAATCTATAATTTTATATTACCGATTGTACATACAATCGCAATTGTATCATGTATGGGCACACCAACCAACCTTAAACGTTTACTGTGTTCACAGTGGATTCGCCTCCAGAAGTCTCTAGTGGACGAAATTTGTATTGCAACTGTGGCACAGTACAACGGGATTGGCAGGTGGTTGTCACACTATCAGGTAAGGCTACTTTCACCCTTGCGTTCGGAGCGGATCCGTCTGGTATCTGCACAGGCGGATCCGCACCTGTAATGCAAACGCTTAGATCCGTTCAGAACGGATCCGTTTGCATTACCATGAACAAAAAAAAAAATATTAAAATTTTTTTTTGTTCATGATAGTGCAAACGGATCCGTTTTGACTTTACATTGAAAGTCAATGGGGGCGGATCCGTTTGAAAATTGAGCCATACTGTGTCAACTTCAAATGGATCCGTCCCCATTGACTTGCGTTGTAAGTCTGGACGGATCCGTTTGCCTCCGCACGGCCAGGCGCTGAGCGGAGCGGAGGCTAAACGCTGCCAGACTGACGCATTCTGAGCGGATCCGCATCCACTCAGAATGCATTAGGGCTGGACGGATCCGTTCGGGGCCGCTTGTGAGATCCTTCAAACGGAACTCACAAGCGGAGCCCCGAACGCAAGTGTGAAAGTAGCCTAAATTTGCTCTTATAATTGCAATATTCTCCATGTAGCATAAAAAAGATGTTCACTTTATTCTCTGGTTCAGTATAATCATGATAATACCAACGTGACATAGCTTTTTTATTATATTCTACTACTTACACAACAAATCAATAAATTCTCTATACACTGTACACTACGTGCAGAATTATTAGGCAAATGAGTATTTTGACCACATCATCCTCTTTATGCATGTTGTCTTACTCCAAGCTGTATAGGCTCGAAAGCCTACTACCAATAAAGCATATTAGGTGATGTGCATCTCTGTAATGAGAAGGGGTGTGGTCTAATGACATCAACACCCTATATCAGGTGTGCATAATTATTAGGCAACTTCCTTTCCTTTGGCAAAATGGGTCAAAAGAAGGACTTGACAGGCTCAGAAAAGTCAAAAATAGTGAGATATCTTGCAGAGGGATGCAGCACTCTTAAAATTGCAAAGCTTCTGAAGCGTGATCATCGAACAATCAAGCGTTTCATTCAAAATAGTCAACAGGGTCGCAAGAAGCGTGTGGAAAAACCAAGGCGCAAAATAACTGCCCATGAACTGAGAAAAGTCAAGCGTGCAGCTGCCAAGATGCCACTTGCCACCAGTTTGGCCATATTTCAGAGCTGCCACATCACTGGAGTGCCCAAAAGCACAAGGTGTGCAATACTCAGAGACATGGCCAAGCTAAGAAAGGCTGAAAGACGACCACCACTGAACAAGACACACAAGCTGAAACGTCAAGACTGGGCCAAGAAATATCTCAAGACTGATATTTCTAAGGTTTTATGGACTGATGAAATGAGAGTGAGTCTTGATGGGCCAGGTGGCTGGATTGGTAAAGGGCAGAGAGCTCCAGTCCGACTCAGACGCCAGCAAGGTGGAGGTGAAGTACTGGTTTGGGCTGGTATCATCAAAGATGAGCTTGTGGGGCCTTTTTGGGTTGAGGGTGGAGTCAAGCTCAACTCCCAGTCCTACTGCCAGTTTCTGGAAGACACCTTCTTCAAGCAGTGGTACAGGAAGAAGTCTGCAAGGTAAGAAAAACATGATTTTCATGCAGGACAATGCTCCATCACACGCGTCCAAGTACTCTACAACGTGGCTGGCAAGAAAGGGTATAAAAGAAGAAAATCTAATGACATGGCCTCCTTGTTCACCTGATCTGAACCCCATTGAGAACCTGTGGTCCATCATCAAATGTGAGATTTACAAGGAGGGAAAACAGTACACCTCTCTGAACAGTGTCTGGGAGGCTGTGGTTGCTGCTGCACGCAATGTTGATGGTGAACAGATCAAAACACTGACAGAATCCATGGATGGCAGGCTTTTGAGTGTCCTTGCAAAGAAAGGTGGCTATATTGGTCACTGATTTGTTTTTGTTTTGTTTTTGAATGTCAGAAATGTATATTTGTGAATGTTGAGATGTTATATTGGTTTCACTGGTAAAAATAAATAATTGAAATGGGTATATATTTGTTTTTTGTTAAGTTGCCTAATAATTACTAAAATAGCTAAAACTAAAAACAAACTAAAAACTACTTCCAAAAATATTCAGCTTTGATATTAATGAGTTTTTTGGGTTCATTGAGAACATGGTTGTTGTTCAATAATAAAATTAATCCTCAAAAATACAACTTGCCTAATAATTCTGCACTCCCTGTATTGTAGCATGGATAATATATAGATTTATACTTGTGTTTTTTAAAATATGATAGCACTTTTAAAATTAATTACTGACAATGTGATAGATCAGGTAGACTTACTTGTCAAGTCTGTAGTTGTCTGTAAACCTGTAGTTGCAAACTGTGAAGCTGCCGTGGGATGCAGTGTTGTAGTCGCAGTAGTGTTGCTTTCAGGTCTTGTAGTTGGCTGTTGTGACTCCAGTATGCTGGCAGTCCATATGGTCTTTGTGCTTGTTATAGCATCAGTAGTTGTCTTTGATGATGAAGACTCTGATGTTGTGCTAGGAGATACAATTTTCTCACCTGTTTTGGTTTTGATTCATAGAAAAAGATTTTAAAAAATACACTGATAAGGTTGCAATTATTTTTTAAGCAATAATACGCATTGCTGTGGATTCAAAAAGTAATATTAAGTTTGTCTGGTGTAGAATATCTGACCAAACTAATGAGTTAATTTTAAGCTTCATATCTAAAATGAATAAAAGCGGACCTTAAAAAAATATATACAGACTTTTTTTTTTTACTGTCACATAAATATGCCTTTATATTTGAAATATTCTTCATGTAGTATAAAAAAAATGTCACTTTATATTTTGGTTCAGTAAAATTATGATAGTTTTTTTTTAAATATATTCTACTACTTGCACAATAAATCAATGAATACTCTATACTGAGTATATGTATATGTATTTTAGCATGGATAATGTTTGTGTTTGTATTATATACTCGGTCGAAACACGTAAGCGATATTACTGGGATGTTTTCCTTTTGTGTACAGGGACCAATAAGTATTGAACAGTTTTAAATTCATCTACTGGAGACGGATTTTTGTCCATACAAGAGAGACCTCCCTCTCCAAAGTGCCAGCCTTCGGTCAGATGTCAAGCTAGTACAGTGGAAGGCAAGGTACAGCACTTCCTTTGAGTCTTGTGTCTCACTGAAGTGGCTGTGGACCAGGCGGTCTTTTAGGCTAAGGCCCCTGCGATAAGTTACTTGCACAGTTTCGGAAATCACTTTCTTGATGTCAGGGTCAAGTTAAAGGATTTCCCAGTGTTTTCTCAACACTTGCTTTACCTCTTCTGACGCCCCATCAAAGGTTCCTATGAGGCGTATGGGGTCACTGTCTATCTTTTTAGGTTTCGGATACAGTAATACGTCCCGATTACTGTCACACGCTCTTTTATATGCTGATCTGAATCAGGATAGCCCCTCTCACGAAATCTGCATCGCAGAGAAAACCCTAGTACAGAGTAAATACGTACGTTCTTTTAAAGCAGAATTTAAATATAGTCCTGCCAACACTTCTGCATCTAGTGTCATTGGTATGGAGGCTACTGTGCCTTGCAGACCCATGGCCTAATTATACACTACTCACAAAAAGTTATGGATATTTGGTTTGTGGGTGAAATTTCGGGATCTTAAATGCGCTGTAACCTTTATAGGTTAAATTAATGCAACCTTCTCTAAACTTTTGAATGAACATGTCTAGCCAATCAATGTTTTAGTACATTATGCATAACTTGCTGTTCTCTAACAAGGAGCTTAACGGCAAAATTCATAACAGGTGTTTGATCCAGGAATCACACAATACAGTTCCTGGTTCATCATGTGTTTCACATTTTGACATCATGAGACCAAAATCACACCTAACAATTTATTAACAGTACCTCGTCATTGCGAGGCTTCAAGCATGATGTTCTAAGACAGAAGAGGCCACTGAGTTTAGAGTGTCACAGAATGTCATCAACAGGTTGCAACAGAGATACAGAGAGTCTGGAAGAGTCACAGTAAGGCATAGAAGTGGACGTCCTTTGGCCATATACCACACTGATGACCACTTCATTGTGAACAATGCCCTGCAGAACCAGATCATGAATTCCACACAACTCCAGGCACATTTAAGGGAGGCGAGAGGCACCCAAGGGTAATGTCAGATTATTTACATGAGCGTGGTCTGCCTGCTAGACGAGCTGCAACAGTACCTGACCACACCGCCAGACCCTGTTTTACATTGGCCAGGGAGAATCTACGCTGGACGAGGGACCAATGAGCCTCAGACTTACCTGTCAAGTCTGCAGTTGTCTGTAAACCTGTAGTCACAAACTGTGAAGCTGCCGTTGGATGCAGTGTTGTAGTCACAGTAGTGTTGCTTTCAGGTCTTGTAGTTGGTTGTGGTGAGTCCGGTGTGCTGGCAGTCCATATGGTCTTTGTGCTTGTTATAGCTTCAGTAGTTGTCTTAGATGATGAAGATGCTGATTTTATGCTAGGAGCTACAGTTGTCTTATCTGTTTTGGATTTAAATTATAGAAAATGATAAAAATGATACTGATGAAAGTTGCAATTTTTTTAAAGTATAATATGCATTGCTTTGTATCCAAAAAGGAAAATTTAGTGAGGTCTATTTGGTGTAGAATGTCTGACCAAACTAATGAGTTTATTGTAAGCTGCATATCTAAAATGGATGAAAACTGATGTTAAAAACAGAGAGACATGAGACATATTTTTATTTATTTTTTACTGTCATGTAAATGTGCCCTTCAGGGGTAGACACAGACAGCAGAGGGCCCCTGTGCAAAGAATGTGCCTGCCCCCCCACCCTCCCTCCACAAACCACACATACAGACATAAACATATACAATATGTGCATAATCCTGGAAGACCAATGAGAATATAAGGCTGCACAGTGCTTTTGGCCACAATGTGTCGTGCAACCAAGGATCACAGCAGCACAATGCATTGGGTAGCATTGTGACCTTCAAGTTTCCTACAATCACAATTAGAAAGTCGCAAGAAATTCAGCAGGTTGGAATTTTTTGTGACTGTCGGGTCACGGCCCCATTTACTTTATTAGTTGCGGTGTAGCGTAGTATTGCTTCAGGCTTTGGCAACACAATGTGTGTTGCAGCCACAGCCACCTTGTGGTGCTAGTCTAAGGGACCATTTAGACGGCCATATGTGTTTTGCAGTTTGCAAATTGCGGATCCGCAAAACTCGGAGACTGCCTGCGTGCGTCCTATGATAGAAAATGCTGATTCTTGTCCGCAATTGCCTACAAGAATAGGACATGTTCTATCTTTTTTGCAGGGCCGAGGAACAGAAGTACGGATGCGGACAACACGCAGTGTGCTGTTTGCATCATTTGTAGCCCCATTGAAATGAATGGGTCTTTTTCACACATCCTCGCAGGCACTCTCACATACACAGACTGTCCTACATGCAGAGCCTCTCACATACCCACACTGTCCTACATGCAGGCACTCTCACATACACACACTGTCCTACATGCAGGCACTCTCACATACACACACTGTCCTACATGCAGAGCCTCTCACATACCCACACTGTCCTACATGCAGGCACTCTCACATACACAGACTGTCATACATCATACATGCAGAGCCTCTCACATACACAGACTGTCATACATGCATGCACTCTCACATACACAGACTGTCATACATGCAGGGCACTCTTAAATACACACACTGTCCTACATGCAGGCACTCTCACATACACAGACTGTCCTACATGCAGAGCCTCTCACATACCCACACTGTCCTACATGCAGAGCCTCTCACATACACAGACTGTCCTACATGCAGAGCCTCTCACATACCCACACTGTCCTACATGCAGGCGCTCTCACATACACAGACTGTCATACATGCAGGCACTTTTACATACACACACTGTCATACATGCAGGCACTCTTACATACACACACTGTCATATATACAGGCACTCTCACATACACACACTGTCATATATACAGGCACTCTCACATACACACACTGTCATATATACAGTCACTCTCACATACACACACTGTCATACATGCAGAGCCTCTCACATACCCACACTGTCCTACATGCAGAGCCTCTCACATACACAGACTGTCCTACATGCAGAGCCTCTCACATACCCACACTGTCCTACATGCAGGCGCTCTCACATACACAGACTGTCATACATGCAGGCACTTTTACATACACACACTGTCATACATGCAGGCACTCTTACATACACACACTGTCATATATACAGGCACTCTCACATACACACACTGTCATATATACAGGCACTCTCACATACACACACTGTCATATATACAGGCACTCTCACATACACACACTGTCATACATGCAGGCACTCTCACATACACACACTGTCATACATGCAGGCACTCTCACATACACACACTGTCATACATGCAGGCGCTCTCACATACACAGACTGCCATACATGCAGAGCCTCTCACATACACACACTGTCCTACATGCAGGCACTCTCACATACACAGACTGTCATACATGCAGAGCCTCTCACATACACAGACTGTCATACATGCATGCACTCTCACATACACAGACTGTCATACATGCAGGTACTCTTACATACACACACTGTCCTACATGCAGGGCCTCTCACATACACACACTGTCCTACATGCAGAGCCTCTCACATACACAGACTGTCCTACATGCAGAGCCTCTCACATACCCACACTGTCCTACATGCAGGCGCTCTCACATACACAGACTGTCATACATGCAGGCACTTTTACATACACACACTGCCATACATGCAGGCACTCTTACATACCCACACTGTCCTACATGCAGGCGCTCTCACATACACAGACTGTCATATATGCAGGCACTTTTACATACCCACACTGTCATACATGCAGGCACTCTTACATACACACACTGTCATATATACAGGCACTCTCACATACACACACTGTCATATATACAGGCACTCTCACATACACACACTGTCATATATACAGGCACTCTCACATACACACACTGTCATACATGCAGGCACTCTCACATACACACACTGTCATATATACAGGCACTCTCACATACACACACTGTCATACATGCAGGCGCTCTCACATACACAGACTGTCATACATGCAGAGCCTCTCACATACACAGACTGTCATACATGCATGCACTCTCACATACACAGACTGTCATACATGCAGGTACTCTTACATACACACACTGTCCTACATGCAGGGCCTCTCACATACACACACTGTCCTACATGCAGAGCCTCTCACATACACACACTGTCATATATACAGGCACTCTCACATACACACACTGTCATATATACAGGCACTCTCACATACACACACTGTCATATATACAGGCACTCTCACATACACACACTGTCATACATGCAGGCACTCTCACATACACACACTGTCATATATACAGGCACTCTCACATACACACACTGTCATATATACAGGCACTCTCACATACACACACTGTCATATATACAGGCACTCTCACATACACACACTGTCATACATGCAGGCACTCTCACATACACACACTGTCATACATGCAGGCGCTCTCACATACACAGACTGTCATACATGCAGAGCCTCTCACATACACACACTGTCATACATGCATGCACTCTCACATACACAGACTGTCATACATGCAGGCACTCTCACATACCCAGACTGTCATACATGCAGGCACTTTTACATACACAGACTGTCATACATGCAGGCACTCTCACATACACACACTGTTCTACATGCAGGGCCTCTCACATACACACACTGTCCTACATGCAGGCGCTCTCACATACACAGACTGTCATACATCTCTTTTTTATATTAATAGTATAATCTTTATTATTTTCTTTTGAAAACGTATACACAATCATCACATCAATACCGCAATAGAAAAATCCGTATTACAACTTTAATAGATATTATACTTATTCCTTATCACCCAAATACCCACCTGCCACCCCTTGGAGAGAGAGAGAGAGGGAGAGAAAGGGACTGAAAAAATAAAAATAAAATAAGGGTTCTAGACCTAATATGGAATTTTTTTCCATATCTCATGCATTTCTTCAGAATTTTTAGTATGGCACTCAGTCACCCCTTGAATTTTAATGAGATTAACGACTACTTCTCGCCACTGTCTCACTGTAGGCGGGTCTTCCTTTACCCATTTCCTAAGTATAAGGAGTCTAGCTTGAAATAGTACTTTACCGAGAACCAATCGTACTTCTTTCTTTAATTTCAGATGTTCAGTTACTCCCAATATACAAACTACTGGATCTTCAAGCACCTGAACATCCAAGAATACAAGTACAATCTCTGCTATCTCTTTCCAATATCTAAAAAGTTTGGGGCATCTTCAAAAACAGTGTATTAGATCTGAATTCTCTCCCCTACATTTTGGGCACTTATCTGAAGTTCTCACACCCATTTTCTTTAGCATCATAGGAGATTGATGTAATCTATGTGTACCCCTATCCGAGACCGTAGCATAACTTCTAAGAGAATCTTTCCATTTCTCTTCCGTTTTTCCTAGCAAGTATTGTAATCTGTTCTTTCTTTCCCTCCATCAATATCCCATATCTTTTTTTTTGTTATGCCTCTTTTTTCTCCTCCATTAGTGAATTTATCTATTCTGTCTGATTGTTCCTTTCTATATTTGTCCACCTTTACCACTGGAATAAACTGAAGTAGTATATTGAATATACGCCTATAAATACAATCGAGCAAATAATGTGAGGATAGGCGCTAAAACAAAATAATAATATCTTTATTAATTGTCTAATTAAGAAAAAAGGGGATATCAACCGTCAGTATGGTGTTCAATACTGACTATAACAATTGTGAAAACACTGGTATATGCCAAACAGCGCCACCATCTGGAATACCAGAGTAGTCTCACAAGCTACTAACACATAAAGGGCTCAATACACCACAGGGTTCAGGATGTGTGACCCAGGGTGAAAGGTATCGAGGGGATGTATTGGTATGGGAATTTCACCAAACACCACTCCAAAACAGTGAGAGCCAGCGCGCAGACTCTCACTGCACTAATAATCACAGGTGCTGGACTATGGCAGAGCACATACAATCACTCCAGGTGGATTGAAGGAGCAATGGTTGCCCTGACATATCCCTTATTGGCAACAGCTCAACGCGTTTCCATGCATTGGGGATGCATTTCATCAGGAGCTATGTGCACCAGGTTAATGATAGAGCCCAGAGCCTCAGTGGTGTTTCACTGACCGAGGTAATGGACGAACAGTGATAGAGATCCCTGCCTAGCACCGTTTTCCTCTAGTGTGAGGTACGGAGCTTTACAAACAGTCACTATCCTGCCTGAGCTAGCAACCTCTAGGCTGAGGTGCTGCGTGCTAGTGTGCATATGATTCGGCACTGTGATGGCCGCAAAGCGGCCCACAGAACGCCGAGCTTTACAGGGTGAAACCCCGCCCTGTTAGACACGCCTCCAACAATCAGCCAATCCGGCCAGGAGGCACGGCACAAGGCGAACCAAAGGCTAGAGGAAGGAGGAACACAGTGAGTCTCAGGGAAAGCGCAGAAAGCGCCACATAAACAAAACAAGGAATTAACAAGGCGGCTTTACATCCAGTTACCGCAGCATGGACACCTTTACTATAGATATACAGTGAAGGAGGGTCACTCCAGGAGATGTATATAAACGGACAGACACATAAATTCATGTGTATATCCATTTGTATCAGTAATCATACACATGAATCCATTCCTCATAGTCCATTGTACAGTATCACAAAGAAATCAGCCTGGTCACTAAATAAACGGGACGTATGAGATCGCATCATTAAGGCCAGATGGTTTGATGGTATTCAGAGAAAAAATCCATCTCGCCTCTTTTTGTAACAAAATGCGATCATATCAGACCTGCCAGATGTCCAAATTCTATCAGATCTTCTTGCTGAGGGACAAAGAGATCCAGGTGATGGTCCGTTCACTAAGCTTAGATTACCCTCAACTAAAATGCCACCTATTGGTGACTGCACCCCAATTGATACATTTGTGTCTATAGTGTCCAATAAGTTGAGTCAGATTGACATGCATGGACTTAACAGTGACAATTTGAATGACCAAGAAAGAGGGGCCTTGTGGTTATTGCAACAGGACAAAGAAGTGGTGATTAAATCATCAGACAAAGGCGGAAATATTGTTGTTCTTGGGCACGAACAATACCGTAATATCCATGATGGGGATTCTTTACATATTTAATACCGTAATATGTGTATGAGCGTGCTCAAGGACAAGTTTACATATGAACTACTTCCGTCTGATCCCACGCCAGCTTACAAGATGGAATTGTCCTGTATTTTGAACCAAGCCCTTGAGAAGAAACTCATTGATAAGACTGAATTGGCTTTTTTGTTACCTGCACACCCAGTCACTGCGGCCTTTTATTGTCTCCCCAAAGTTCATAAGGGGTATGAACCTTTAAAGGGGAGGCCGATAGTGTCTGGGAACAATTGTTTGACAGCCAATATCAGTACTTATGTTGACACCATCCTGCGTCCATTCGTTAACAGCTTGCCCTCACATGTAAGGGATACTATGGATGTGCTGGGACGCTTGGATGGTGTCCAATGTGACAGTGGTACCTATCTAGCTAGCTTGGACGTGGAGGCGCTCTACAGCTCAATCCCTCATGGATTGGGCTGTGGAGCGATCCTAACGTTCCTTCAGCAGAGAGGTGAACAATACAGGGACCATAATGCCTTTGTAATGGAACTGTTGAGTTTCATACTCACACACAATGTATTTTTGTTTGATGGCTCTATTTTCCACCAGCTCAGGGGGGTCGCAATGGGTAGTCCCTGTGCCCCGACTTTTGCGAACCTTTACCTGGGCTGGTGGGAAAGGGAGGTAGTGTTTTGTGAAGATATGGAGCGATTCACGGATGTTGTCCCCCTCTGGATCAGGTACATCGATGATGTGCTGATCCTGTGGGGGGGCGACAGTGAGTTGTTCCGTGAATTTGTTGCGCTCCTCAATAATAACACCGTGGGACTTTTCTTCACCTCAGAAATGGATATGAACAACATTTCCTTCCTGGATCTGTCCATTTCATTGTCTGCTGATGGGCATATTAGTACCAACGTCTTCAGAAAGCCCACAGCTACTAATAACCTTTTGAAATGGGACAGTGCGCACCCTTTGGCCCTTAGGAGAGGAATCTCTAAGGGCCAATATCTGAGGGTGAGGAGGAACTGTTCTCATCTTAGTGACTTTAGGGTGGCTGCTAAAGATCTCCAGCAGAGGTTTCGGTGTCGTGGTTATCCTCAGCAGTGTCTTAAGCAGGCTTACCAGCACTCAATGAGCACCAACAGGGATCTGTTGTTGTCTCCGAAAAAGAGGGACACTAGTGAGAACATCGTGAGGATTATTGGGACGTTTGACAGTGCCCATGACAAGGTGCGTCATGTCCTTAATGAGCACTGGGACATTTTGAAATCTGATCCAGATATTGGTGGTATGATTTCAGCCAACCCTTCAGTCACTTATCGCCGCAACAATAATTTACGTGATATGTTGACGCATAGTCTGTACACCAGCCCCCGTCCGCAATCATGGCTACGAAACCCACTTACAGGTACGTTTCCTTGTGGATCCTGTAAATTTTGTGGGTTCATCAAAAAATCTAAAAGCTTTACTAACAGCACTGCGGACAAAATGTTCTTCATTAAGTCTTTCCACAATTGCAAGTCAGTTGGTGTTGTGTATTTAATGACATGTGTATGCAACATCAAATATGTGGGTAAAACCATCAGAGAGCTAAGAAGACGGATTGGGGAACATATTCTGGATATCACCAATCTCAAAGATACGCCAATTGCTCGTCATGTTCTTGACCTTCACAGGGGGGATACATCATCGGTCAAATTTCAAGTGATCGACTCTGTGAAGCCGTCACCAAGGGGCGGTGATTATGATCGCATATTGTTACAAAAAGAGGCGAGATGGATTTTTTCTTTGAATACCATCAAACCATCTGGCCTTAATGATGCGATCTCATACGTCCCGTTTATTTAGTGACTAGGCTGATTTCTTTGTGATACTGTACAATGGACTATGAGGAGTGGATTCATGTGTATGATTACTGATACAAATGGATATACACATGAATTGATGCGTCTGTCCGTTTACATACATCTCCTGGAGTGATCCTCCTTCACTGTATATCTATAGTAAAGGTGTCCATGCTGCGGTAACTGTATGTAAAGTCGCCTTGTTAATTCCTTGTTTTGTTTATGTGGCGCTTTCTGCGCTTCCCCTGAGACCCACTGTGTTCCTCCTTCCCTTAGCCTTTGGTTCGCCTTGTGCCGTGCCTCCTGGCCGGATTGGCTGATTGTTGGAGGCGTGTCTAACAGGGCGGGGTTTCACCCTGTAAAGCTCGGCGTTCTGTGGGCCGCTTTGCGGCCATCACAGTGCCGAATCATATGCACACTAGCACGCAGCACCTCAGCCTAGAGGTTGCTAGCTCAGGCAGGATAGTGACTGTTTGTAAAAGCTCCGTACCTCACACCAGAGGAAAACGGCGCTAGGCAGGGATCTCTATCACTGTTTGTTCGTCCATTACCTCGGTCAGTGAAACAACATTGAGGCTCTGGGCTCTATCATTAACCTGGTGCACATAGCTCCTGATGAAATGCATCCCCAATGCATGGAAACGCGTTGAGCTGTTGCCAATAAGGGATATGTCAGGGCAACCATTGCTCCTTCAATCCACCTGGAGTGATTGTATGTGCTCTGCCATAGTCCAGCACCTGTGATTATTAGTGCAGTGAGAGTCTGCGCGCTGGCTCTCACTGTTTTGGAGTGGTGTTTGGTGAAATTCCCATACCAATACATCCCCTCGATACCTTTCACCCTGGGTCACACATCCTGAACCCTGTGGTGTATTGAGCCCTTTATGTGTTAGTAGCTTGTGAGACTACTCTGGCAATCCAGATGGTGGCGCTGTTTGGCATATACCAGTGTTTTCACAATTGTTATAGTCAGTATTGAACACCATACTGACGGTTGATATCCCCTTTTTTCCTACCTTTACCACTGTCCTCAAAGCGTTCCTAAGCTGGAGGTATTTATAAATATCCTTTTGGGGATCCCAAACTCCCTAGCAAGTGTATTCAAGTCCTACAGTTTATCTTCTTCAAATACTTGACCTAGATATTTCATCCCCTTTTTTTCCCAGTCTTCCCAACTCCTAATCGTTTGCAATTCCTTTAAATTAAAATTTTTCCAAATAGGTGTATAATCTCACATACACAGACTGTCATACATGCAGGCACTCTCACATACACAGACTGTCATACATCATACATGCAGAGCCTCTCACATACACAGACTGTCATACATGCAGGCACTCTCACATACACAGACTGTCATACATCATACATGCAGAGCCTCTCACATACACAGACTGTCATACATGCAGGCACTCTCACATACACAGACTGTCATACATCATACATGCAGAGCCTCTCACATACACAGACTGTCATACATGCAGGCACTCTCACATACACAGACTGTCATACATCATACATGCAGAGCCTCTCACATACACAGACTGTCATACATGCAGGCACTCTCACATACACAGACTGTCATACATCATACATGCAGAGCCTCTCACATACACAGACTGTCATACATGCAGGCGCTCTCATATACATAGACTGTCATACATCATACATGCAGGCACTCTCACATACACAAACTGTCATATATCATACATGCAGAGCCTCTCACATACACAGACTGTCATACATGCATGTACTCTCACATACACAGACTGTCATATATCATACATGCAGGAACTCTCACATACACACACTGTCATACATGCATGCACTCTCACATACACAGACTGTCCTACATGCAGAGCCTCTCACATACACAGACTGTCATACATGCAGAGCCTCTCACATACACACAATGTCATACATGCAGAGCCTCTCACATACACAAACTGTCATACATGCAGAGCCTCTCACATACACAGACTGTCATACATGCAGAGCCTCTCACATACACAGACTGTCATACATGCAGAGCCTCTCACATACACAAACTGTCATACATGCAGAGCCTCTCACATACACAGACTGTCATACATGCATGCGCTCTCACATACACAGACTGTCATACATGCATGCGCTCTCACATACACACACTGTCATACATGCAGGGCAGGCACTCTTTTACATTACATAACATATAGATCCCTTCCTCACCTCCTGGCTCTGTATTGCTGGTTCTTGTGTCCTCAGCCAGGCTCCTCCCCCTCTCAGTAGCAGGCTCAGGCTCCTCCCCCTCTCAGTAGCAGGGCTTGGGCTGCACACAGCAGCAGCCCTTCCTTCCTTCTAGCAGAGCTAGCTCTTTGGAGGAGAGGCTGTCAGTGGTTTTGAGTAACAGTTTGTAGACCAATCAGCTCTCCATCTCCTGGCCAGTAAGGTTGGGTCCACAAGGTCTTATTTTTTATAAAAATCGCTGCAAAATGTGGTATTTTTTTTGCCACGATTTGTTAAAAATCAGATCTTGTGGATCCAGCCTTACTGACCAGGAGTGCTGATTATACTAAAACCTACCAGCCCTCCTATGAACCAGCACTGCTATTCAGCCCCTGACCAGCAGATCATCTCTCAGTCCCTCTGAAGTTCAGGAAGGGGGCCCCATTACAGTCAGCTACTTTTCCTACTGTGTGCAATCGCACAGTGGGAGGAGCTTACCGGCAACTCAGAAAGCTAATTTGCTAGTCACGATCTCCCCAGTGGGCCAGTCCAAGCTGGGCCCCCTCACACGCTGGGCCCCTGTGCAGCTGAACCAGGTGCACAGGCGGTATGTCCGCCCCTGCCCTTATACGGTACTTGCAATATTCTCTATCTAGTATAAAAAAGATGTTTACTTTTTACTCTGGTTCAGTATAATTATAATAATACCAAAATACAAAAGATTTTTTTATTATATTCTATTGTATTGTATTGTACGGGTATTTTTTTCATTACTGATTGACTTTGTTACTTTCATTCTGTTCCCTTTTATTATTAGCCTTCTGGGTAATGATGTGCCTTGTAAATGTAGTACCCATCTCCCACATTCCTGAGTGATCTCAGAGACATGTGTGATACACATTGGAGAAGGGGCTGATAGTAATAACTGTGGTCTGCTCTAACAATGAAATGGGATTTCACTAGGAACTTCATCCTAGGTAGGATGACCTGTCTCTTGTGCACCCTGGGATGTCGGTCATGTGTTATAATTTGGTAGACAGCAATGTGTTATAGCATAATCAACCAGATCCATACCCTAAATTTAGGCTAGTGATGTTTTTAACTTTTTATTATTCTATATGTCAGGGGTGGCCAACCTTACATACACAAAGAGCCCCAAAAAAAAACATATGACTACCAGGAGCCACAAGCTATACAATTACACATGAGTCACTGTATTTTTCGCCCTTCAAGATGCACCTAGGTTTTTAAACAAAGAAAAATAAGATAAAATAAATATTTTTCAACCGATCTGAGGTCTGCTAAAAATATTTTTTTCTTATTTTTCATTAGCAGAGAAAAAAATATATATATTTTTCATCAGACCTCAGAGACTCCTAAATCAGATCCCCAATCCTAATCTGACCTACAATAAGATCCCTAAACCTCATCAGACCTCCAAATCAGACCTCCAAAATAAGACCCTCAATGCTCGGATCAGGCAACAGAAATCAGACTCCCAGTGTCAGATCTCCCCACCCCCCATGCTCAGATTTCCCCCTTCTCAGATCTGCCCCCCCATGATCAGATCTGCCCATGCTCAAATCTGAGCCCTCATGCTCCGATTTTCCCACTTATGCTCAGATCAGACCCCCATTGTCCAGATCAGGACCCCGCCTCCCCCCCCATGCTCAGATCAGAACCTCCCATGCTAAGATCAGACCCCCATGCTCAGTTCTATAAATACATTTTAAAAAATTCCCTCTCCTGATCAGGCACTGGGCTCCTGCTACTCTGCAGGTCTGACACGCTCTCCACTGTGACCTGATGAGCACAATGTCAGGTCATAGTGTGTGTCTCCACATACTATGTTCTCACACTGTGTGCTTTAGGACATAGTGAAGAGTGAGCTGGAGCTGCAAAGTAGTAACAGTGCCCGATCAGGAAAAGAGATCTGAGCATGGGGTAAAGAGTGCTTCCTGGCTTCACAGCTAGAGCCTCACTTGAAGGAGCAAAGAGCCGCATGTGGCTCAAGAGCCACAGGTTGGCCACCCCTGCTATATGTGATTCGTTTGTGTTATCGCATATTTAATCACACTTAGTAAATATATTTATTTTCTTAGTCTGCGTAAGATTATTAATTCCCAAATCTTTTGAATTCATTTTATGCTACACTTGGTGTCAGTAGAGTGGGATTTAAGAAAATGTACATGCTTATCGTTGATAGGGTGTTACATAGAGAGAGGGTAGTTTGGACCCGCCAATCTGAATGGGAACCCGGGCATTCGTGGGAATTAATAATCTGCGGGTGAATTAGGGTTGCACGTGTTTTGCAAATCTGCTACGAGCTCTGAGTGGAACAGTAGTTGGCTTGGTTGAATCTAGCAAAGTTCTTTTGGAAGTTGTTGAACTGAGAAGATTCAAATGAAAATCTGTAAGATTCTGAAGTTAGAACTTGCAGATTGTAGACATCAGAGCTCCTGTGATGTTGAAGGGGGTTGAAAAACAGAGCAGTGTCAGGATGTTATTTTCTTTATTTACAAATGCCTAAGTAGGCAATAGAACCTATCTTGGCCCAGGTACAAATGAATGCTTCACTTTTATTATAGTATTTATTAAAATACGTTGCTGACTGTGGACGTGAATCACAACTTGATTGGTTATAGACAAAGAACCAAATGTGCTACTAAGGTGTTAAAAACACAGTCTCCAATCCACTGTTAGGGGTAATCATTTAGACACCCAATGAGTCGCGGACGTATAAGTGTCTGCGCATGCGCTCTTAGGGCAGTGCGCTAGTGATGACAGGCTTGCAAGGCGACGGCGGCTTTCTGACGTAATAAACAGATGAAATTTGTCCCACGATAGCAATTGGCTGGCAGAGTCTCCTGCCCTCTAACTGATAGGGCGTTCGCATCTGTCAGTCAGCGGACATCCTATTTCCACTCCCAGTATCTGAGGTCATCCATTGCTGCCCATCACCCCTGAAGAAGCCAGAGATACTGGCGAAACATGTCGTGGGGGCAGTTTTAGGTTTTAATTAGCGTTGTGTTTCCACTGTTAGGAGTCAAACAGTAGTCCGGCTGGATCACTGGTACCTTCCTGATGTAACAAGGAGTTGGCAACGTCTGCATCAATAGTCAGCTGTTAAACAGCATCTTAGGCTTCACAGTGGGCTGATGCATCAAGTCTCCCACTAGTTAGCTGTCAAACAGCATTTCAAGCCTTACAGTGGGTTTGATGCATCAAGTTCTCCCACCATTTTATGACAGTAGTTAAAAATCAGCTATAGTTGCTAACTAGCCAAGTTGGCAACAATAGCTGCAGATGTGGCACGGCAAGAGTTTGCCGCTTTAGCCCTTGGAGTGAGTGATTGTGCACATCCCCTCCAACTGACTAAATCATTACCCCTAACAGTGGATTGGAGACTGTGTTTTTAACACCTTAGTAGCACATTTGGTTCTTTGTCTCTAACCAATCAAGTTGTGATTCACGTCCACAGTCAGCGACGTATTTTAATAAATACAATAATAAAAGTGAAGTATTCATTTGTACCTGGGCCAAGATAGGTTCTATTGCCCACTTAGGCATTTGTAAATAAAGTTGTTAATTAACCAGGTCAGGTCCTGTATATATAGGATGTTAATTTATTGCACCAGCAAGAAAGAAAGTGCCCAAATGCCTACAATGATCAGAATGGAACTTATCTTAAATGTTCAGAAAATGTTGGTACCATAATGCTATGTGTGTTAGTCCTGGCCATAGTATTAGAGATTAAAGCAGTAAGGGACTGTGTCAGTTAAATGAATAAGTATGGGACCCTCTTCCGAAGGCAGGACATAGAACAGACCACAAACAGAAGCAGTTATGCACTGCTAGGCGAACAAGGAACAGACCAGGAATAAACATAGCATAATACAGGGCAGGTACAGAACAGGACATGACATCCAACACCATAACAGAGCAGGTACAGACGAACAAAAACCAACAATGCAAAACTAGGTGACACCACACAGAAGGGTAACAGGAACCCCAGGACAGAAGTGAGGTGCTATACCTAGCCAGGAACAGACAAGACTGAACAGACCTAACAGAACTCCCCTCCAGACAACAGCCACAGATGGATAAGGCTGGATAACAAGGGCACCTGGAAAGCCCAACAGGCACAGATCAGGGGAGTTAACCCCAACAGAACTGGAGTACAGAACACACGACATAGGCTGTAACACAGGCTGTTTCCCCTGCCAACCAGCATACACGGAGAGACCCGCAGCCAGTACACCAGAGCATAACCAACCCATGACACTGGGGAAAACATCCCGTGACACAACAGACACAGGAGAGCAACATACACAGGCGAGTTCAAGACCCCACAGCCAGCACACAGTCTCACGCAACCAGCCAGCACAGGTAACGGCCCGCAGCCACTACGCAAGGGAGCATGCAGCCAGTCTACACGGACAAAAGTCACAATGAACCACACTGTGATATTAACATGTTATAGCCGACATAATACAAATATAGAAACAAACAAATCTGACAATACAGATATGAACACATGGGGGGCCCATAGGAAACTTTTCACTGAATTAAATATAAAAAATGTAGTGCTGAATCAAAACTTTTTTGCTCTTCAATCCGTAATTAATCAAAATCTTATATCAAGACAGCATCAAGTTATATTCATAAAACAATTTTTGTTAAAGCAAAATCATCTTATATGCCACATGGTCTTGCATTGCACATATATACTAATTTTCCTTTAAGGCTGGGTTCCCACATTACCATTAGCTGCTTGGGAAAATAAGAAATAAAAATTAATTAATAATCTTCACCTTTCTGTGTCTTGTAAAAAGCTCTTGCACATACTAAACACATCCGAGACTCTTTTTGTCTTACTCCTCTGTCTGATACTTCATACCAGTTATTTTTAGATCCTTCTTAGCAAAGCAATCAGCATTGAGCAGAATCCAAAATCCCTTATATAAGGACTGTATATGACTTAGCAAACTATATGTCTCTTAACAAATCTTCTCTGTTAAACAAAATTCTCTGTTAAGGGTGGGGGGTGGGATCAGACTACACATAGCCATCAGACCCCTTTCCTGACATTATCTATCAAGAATTCATCCAACTTTCCTCAGACATTAGCAAATGGAGAGAATACAGATATAAACAATCAGACCACTATCTGTGTGAGTCTATATCCCTTAACAGCCCAGACACACCAACCCTTGTTTAGCAGGTAGAGCATTCTTCAAGGACACATTTCTTCTCTAACCTTATTCAACTTTATACATATACCAGACAATACATCTTTCTGGTCAATATATCTTCTCACACACTAGAAACCAGAACTATTTCAACAGAGATATTTTTTCCTAACACCTTTATCTTCATATTCTTAGCGCCTGCCACACATATATTGGCACACATTAGGTACAATACTTATTCATTTAACTGACACAGTCCCTTACTGCTTTAATTTCTAATACTATGGCCAGGACTAACACACATAGCATTATGGTACCAACATTTTCTGAACATTTAAGATGAGTTCCATTCTGATCATTGTAGGCATTTGGGCACTTTCTTTCTTGCTGGTGCAATAAATTAACATCCTATATATACAGGACCTGACCTGGGCAAGGTTAATTAACAACTTTATTTACAAATGCCTAATTAGTCAATAGAACCTATCTTGGCCCAGGTACAAATGAATACTTCACTTTTATTATTGTATTTATTAAAATACGTCGCTGACTGTGGACGTGAATCACAACTTGATTGGTTATAGACAAAGAACCAAATGTGCTACTAAGGTGTTAAAAACACAGTCTGTTGTGTAGGCTGGCTGCATGCTCCCTTGCGTAGTGGCTGCGGGCCGTTACCTGTGCTGGCTGGTTGCGTGAGACTGTGTGCTGGCTGTGGGGTCTTGAACTCGCCTGTGTATGTTGCTCTCCTGTGTCTGTTGTGTCACGGGATGTTTTCCCCAGTGTTATGGGTTGGTTATGCTCTGGTGTACTGGCTGCAGGTGTCTCCGTGTATGCTGGTTGGCAGGGGAAACAGCCTGTGTTACAGCCTATGTTGTGTGTTCTGTACTCCAGTTCTGTTGGGGTTAACTTTCCTGACCTGTGCCTGTTGGGCTTTCCAGGTGCCCTTTTTATCCAGTCTGATCCATCTGTGACTGTAGTCTGGAGGGGAGTTCTGTTAGGTCTGTTCAGTCTTGTCTGTTCCTGGCTAGGTATAGCACCTCACTTCTGACCTGGGGTTCCTGTTACCTTTCTGTGTGGTGTCACCTAGTTTTGAATTGTTGGTTTTTGTTTGTCTGCACCTGCTCTGTTATGGTGTTGGATATCATGTCCTGTTCTGTTCTGTACCTGCCCTGTATTATGCTATGTTTGTTCCTGGTCTGTTCCTTGTTCGCCTAGCAGTGCGTCACTGCTCCTGTTTGTGGTCTGTTCTATGTCCTGCCTTCGGAAGAGGGTCCCTATCCTCACGGGAGGGCAAATCTCTGTGTCTTGTTTCTCTGATCTGTGTTTCTCTTGTTTGTGCCGTTGCTCCTGGTTTCGTCTCTACCTGCCTGTCTACACTTTCTGTTTGTATCTATTCTGGTACTTTCTGGTCTGTCTGGACCAGCTGCCACTGCCTCAGGGATTGCTCTGGAGTAGCCCCTGGCAACTACCTTAGTGGCTCAAGTCTATCATCACCATCTGAGGCTCTAGTGAATACCAGGGAGTTGCTTAGTTACACCCCTCCAGAATATTGCCAGTCAGTGGCACAGCGGGTCCACACCTGCTGTTCCGTGTAGTGAGCCTGTGCATATGTCTGTATACCCTGATCAGTTCTTGCTAATTGTTACTGCTGGTCTGTATTGCCGTTTCCTGTTCGCCTGAAGTCCTGAAGGACTGCCCTGGGCCTCCTGCACATGACATTTAAATGTTCTGCTAACACCAGAGATCTGTCCTCATCAATGGTTAAAAGTAGACTGACTGAAAGTGGGAAGATCGCACCATCTAAATGGAAGGGGTGGACTTAGATGACCTAGAGAGGAGGGAAAAGAACAGGGTGGATGTCACAGACACAAAGACAGCCCTTGTGCCCATCCCATAGTTACAAGACACCCCCATGAAAGAAGAGAAGTCCTGGGTTTATGTCAATGACAGAATTAACAGAAAGATTATCTAGTGTATTTCTGTGTCACGTATGCAAATGAGGGTTATCTCAACCTTCAGAAAAAATGGCTTTACATCACCAACAGAATTAGCAGACAGATTAGCTTTTGCATTTACGTTGTTATGGATGCCAAAAAATGGCTTTATGTCACCGACACAATTAACTGACTGATTAACTCTCCTATTACAGTTAGAAGGATGCAAATGTGAAAAATGGCTATAGGTCACCAAAAGATTTAAGAGCTTTATTAAGTATTGTATGTCTGTGTTACTAGTGCATAGGAGTTGTATTGCACTGATCAAAAATACTTGCAGGTCATCCACAGACTTAACAGCCCGATTAAGTATTGTATTTCTGTGTCACTGGTGCATAGGAGGTGTATTGCACTGATCAAAAATACCTACAGGTCATCCACAGACTTCAAAGTCATATTAAAAAGTTAACACTGTCCCTCACTGCAGCATTTATGCATGCCTGGTCATGTGCTGCGCCAACCAATCACAGTCATGCCAATACTAGGTATGACTGTGATGGCTTCCAAGTGCCCACAGCTTAAACGCTTGTTTATTGGCTGTGCTGCAGCCTTTCAACAATCTTTATTTAAAATCCAAACACAAATACAGACTTTCGCGCCAATGTCTGTTTCGGTTTCAGGTGACTGGACATTGTAATGTTTGGTATAAACCTGAACATTACAGTCCAGCTTCGCTCATCCCTATCTACAAGTGACATCGATTTAGGGATCATCAAAGTTTATTTTGCTTTGGCAGAGGACCTCTATGGAAAGTGTTATGCAAATATAGTGTTGGACCCACAAAAGTTCAAAGCCTTTTGTTTGTTTTATTTTATCCATTTCATGCAGGGGTGGAGAGAAAACTACCCCATCAATGGCTTTTCCTGACATGGACTCAGTTTAAAACTATGGACTGAGTGTTATGAATTCATATCTTCTAGACTGTGTGGAACTGTTCAAGTACATCTTCCCTAATTGCAGGTTGCTGGAACTGGCAATGTAGTGTTCAGGGGTTGCCAAAGTCAATGACTCCATGTGTGGTAAAACACAGCTTTTGGTGACCTGACTGTTACCAACAAAAAATACTTCAACCACTGGTCTGCCATGCTGAAATAGGCCTTGTCACTCATACTATGGCTGTCCAGGGGTGGACCTCAAAGGTATTCATCTGCCCAAGACTTCCTGACCAACCAGCAGGGCTGATGCAACGATCTGCAGACCAGTGAGGGGAGGAGGTCAAGTTTTAAAGCTCCTCCCACAGACAAGGTAATGTACTATCTAACACCCACTGATAAGATGCTCTGAGACCTGAACTTACACCTTCAAAACCCCTTCAAATAAATAAGGAGGAGTAATAGATTGAACTTTGAAACAAGACAAAAAAGGGCTATGCAGTTGCAGAAAACATACAAACATGGATATTTGACTTTGCACAAGAGACTTTGATATTCAAGAAGATCAGAAGTGAAGAAGACCCCAGTGAGACACTTCTTGTTAGTCTAAAACACAGTTTTTTTTATTTTAGTTTTTTTTTTCCAGAGATCCGATGGTTCCAAAGTAGTTTTCTGTCAAATGACCAGGCTATATATGTAGAATCGGTCCTGATGTTGACTGTTGAAAATAAATAAAAGTGGAAGAACCAGGGATGGAATGTATTGTAATGGTATTTTTTAAGTACTGATTGTTTTTTTTGTTTTTTTAATTCTGCTTCCTTTTATTATCACCATTATGTTTAATGATGTGTCTTGTAAATGTAGTACCCATCCCCCATTGCTCTAATAAGAACACATTCCGGAGTAATCTCAGAGACATGTGTGATACACAATAGAGAAGGGGCTGATGGAAATAACCTTAGTCTGCACTAACAATAAATTGGGATTTCATCAGGAACTTCATCCTAGGTAGGATTTAAGTATTAATTTGCCCTATCTCATGTAAACCCTGGGGTTTTGGGCATGTTTTATAACTTGGTAGACAGCAATGTGTTACAGCATGATCTACTGGACCCCTACCCCATATTTTGGCTAGAGAGGTTTGTTTATTTATTTTTATTATTCTGTATGTGATTAGTTTGTGTTATCGTATTTGTTATCACACTTTAATAAATATATTTATTAACTTAGCCCGCATAAGCTTATTCATTCTCAAATCTTTTGAATTCACATTAAGTTACATCTACTACTTGCACAATAAATCAATGAATACTCTATACACTGTATTGTAGAATGGATAATATAAAGAATAATACTTATGGTTTTTTAAAACATGTTCACACTTTTAAAATAAATTACTGAAAATGTCATAGATCAGGTAGACTTACCTGTCAAGCCTGTAGTTGTCTGTAAACTTGTAGTTAAAAACTGTGAAGCTGCCATGGAATGCAGTGTTGTAGTCGCAGTAGTGTTGCTCTCATTTCTTGTAGTTGGTTGTGGTGAGTCCGGTGTGCTGGCAGTCCATATGGTCTTTGTGCTTGTTATAGCTTCAGTAGTTGTCTTAGTTGATGAAAATGCTGGTGTTGTGCTAGAAGCCACAGTTGTCTCACCTGTTTTGGTTTTGATTCATACAAAATAATTTAATATACACTAATAACATTGCAAGTTTTATATTTTTTTTAACAATAATATACATTGCTGTAGAAAATGATACTAAAAAATACACTAATGAGCTTATTGCAAGCTACATATCTAAAATGGATGAAAGTGGACGTAAAAAACTGATAGAAATTTTATTTTACTGTCTGTGAAGCTTCTCGATCTTAACAATACTGATTACCGAATAAATCGCGAATGCATCCTGTTTTAAAATTGAAAAAAATCACAAGAGCCCTCTCATTCACACAAAGAGTTAAAACTTTCAGTTACAGCTCACAGAGCAGAGGTAAGTTAACATCCATCAATCTGATATTGTCTTGAAAAAACACCATAAAAGTGCCCTTTCTATAGTCTGGGTGGCCCCAGCACAGCAGGGGTCCTAACACCCTAAGCCTGGTCAGACACTTTAGAGAAGAATGACAGATCCTTATCACGCAGCTGGTTGGTACAAGAAGGTAGATGACCTGAAAGTCACCTCCATTCCATAGATTTCATATTTGTCCCATATTTTCTTCATATTTTATGGGTTAGGAAAATACAAAATGAACAATCTCTTCAGAGGTTGTTGGGGTTATTCTAACACCCCTTTCCTGAAATCCGCAAGCAATCGACAATTCCCGCTTTGAGATATAAAGGTTCTCAGGCACACTGTATTGTCTTCTAGTCATAATTGGTATCAGATGATTCGTAAAGTTCTACTGATTATAAATATAAACTTTATTTCTTGATTTGACTTCCGGGTACTGAGAAACTGGCAAAGCAAGGATGCTGCCAGACTTTCTCTATCTGGGGCAAGAACTGCCCCCTTTTCCAATTACACAAGGCTGGACTTGTGCGTGGCATAGCCACTCCCAGCTACAGAGTGGGTAAAAATACATTGACCCACTCAGGTCCTGGTCCTTGATCTACCATCTGAAGTCGAATAACATCACGACTACCCGCTGGACACGGGCACCCCACCATCTTGGATTATTCCTTGCAGAGATTTTATCTTTAACTGGACTCTACCATGGTAATTCTGAATTTACAGACATTCTATTCCCTTTCATCTCTTACTTATTTCTATCCAACCAATCTGTTCGACTGGCAGGTATATTTATCTGTCAGTTTCAATGTATAGTTCTGTGTGTAGTTTTTATAATAAAACTAACAATTTAATCATTCCAGTTTTGCCCTTGTTACCTGATTATTTGGTCTATGCTAAGAACTCTGTCCTCAGAAGAGACATACTATGACATTGTCTTATATTTATAAATTGTTGATTTCTTAGCTAGGTTGCAAATAACTGTTTCTTCCCTTTAGAAATAGCTAGCCGGGGTCTCTTCACCCCGATTCAATACGAAGAACGGTGGCAGCAAATTAAGTTGACTTCCCGTGCAAAATCAATAATTTTATCTTACTGATTGTACATACAATTGTAGATACGTTTACTGTGCTCACAGTGGATTCGCCTCCAGAAGTCTCTAGTGGACGACATCAGTATGGCAACTGTGGCACAGTACAACGGGATTGGCGGGTGGTTGTCACACTATCATGTAAATTTGCTCTTATATTTGCAATATTCTCCATGTAGTATAAAAAAGATGTTCACTTTATACTCTGGTTTAGTATAATCAAGATAATACCAAAGTGATATAGCTTTTTTTTATTATATTCTACTACTTACACAACAAATACATGAATTCTATATACACTGTATTGTAGCATGGATAATATAAAGATTTATACTTGTGATTTTTAAAATATGATAGCACTTTTAAAAATAATTACTGACAATGTCATAGATCAGGTAGAATTACCAGTGAAGCCTGTAGTTGTCTGTAAACCTGTAGTTTCAAACTGTGAAGCTGCCGTTGGATGCAGTGTTGTAGTCACAGTAGTGTTGCTTTCAGGTCTTGTAGTTGGTTGTGGTGACTCCAGTGTGCTGGAAGTCCATATGGTCTTTGTGCTTGTTATAGCTTCAGTAGTTGTCTTAGATGATGAAGACGCTGATGTTGTGCTAGGAGATACAGTTTTCTCACCTGTTTTGGTTTTGATTCATAGAAAAAGATTTAAAAAAAATACACTGATAAGGTTGCATTTTTTTTAAACAATAAAACGCATTGTGGTGGATCTGAAAAGTTGCATTTATTTTTTTAAAGCAATAATACGCATTGCTGTGGATCCAAAGGGGAAAATTAAGTTTGTCTGGTGTAGAATATCTGACCAAACTATTGAGTTTATTGCAAGCTGCATATCTAAAATGAAGTGGACGTTAAAAAAAAAAATATTTTTTTTTACTGTCACATAAATATGCCTTCATATTTGAAATATTCTTTATGTAGTATAAAAAATCACTTTATAATCTGGTTCAGTAAATTTATGATAGTTTTTTTTATAATATTCTACTGCTTGCACTATAAATCATTGAATACTCTATACACTGTATTGTAGCATGGATAATATAAAGATTTATACTTGTGTTTTTTTATATACTCGGACGAAACACGTAAGCAATATTACTGGAGTGTTTTTCTTGTGTGTACAGGCATTAATAAAGTATTGAAGAGTTTCAAACTCATCTACCGGACCCGAGTTTTTCTCCGTTCGCAGTCCATATGACAGAGACCTCCCTCTCCAAAGTGCCAGCCTTCAGTCAGATGTCAAGCTAGTACAGTGGAAGGCAAGGTACAGCACCTGAGTTGCAACGATTCCACAGGATTTTCCCTGGGTAGAGACTTGGATGGGTTGCTGGATCATGGTACCTAGAGATCTTGATCCTTTACTTTGGATCTATCTTTGAATCACATATTCACCAGTTCCAAGTGAGACCAATTTGTTAATAGATTTAGGCAGATCTCTTTCAGCTAAATCATCTTTTATGTGGGACAGCACCACATAGTATTACCAGCAATGCCTTCTCATTTCAAGCAAGCTCAGAGGCTGGGATGCAGAACTGAATACAGGATTGGACCCTTGTCTCAATCAAAGAATGGCATCCACTGTTGAACAAACATAACCAGCCTCTTCAAGCATCTTGTGGAAGGATGAGAGGAATGAAACTTAAGAGAACATACCTGACCAGTATTGGCCTGGACAGCACCCTTTGTTAAGAAGAAAGTTTATAATGTATAGTACATTGATTAATAAAGCCCTGGAATGCCTTTGGACATCAAATCAAGCAGGCAGGGGTAGGTAGATGGGATGATGCTCCCCAAGGAGTGGATCCATAGCATTTGGCTGTTGCATGTACTGCAGATCTACCTCTCATTGACTAACAGCAAGTTGAGTGACCTGTCCTGCCAACACTTCTGCATCTAGTATCAATGGTATAGAGGCTACTGTGCCTTTCAGTCCCATGGCCTAATTATACACTACAAAAAGTTATGGATATTTGGTTTGTGGGTGAAATTTCGGGATCCTAAATGCTGTCTAACTATTATAGGCTAACTTAATGGGACCTTCTCTAAACTTTTTATTGAACATGCCTAGCCATTCAATGTTTCATACTTTTTGCATAACTTGCTGTTCTCTAACAAGGAGCTTAACGGCAAAATTCACAACAGGTGTTTGATCCAGGAATCACACAATACATTTCCTAGTTTAATTAGAATTTGTATTTAAACAACCCTCCTCATCATGATGTTCACATTTTGACATCATGAGAACAAAATCACACCTAACAATTGATCAACAGTACCTTGTCATTGCAAGTCTTCAAGCAGGATGTTCTAAGACGGAAGAGGCCACTCAATTTAGAGTGTCATGAACAGGTTGCAACAGAGATACAGAGAGACTGGAAGAGTCACAGTAAGGCATAGAAGTGGACGTCCTTTAGCCATATATACCACACTGATGACGACTTCATTGTGAACAATGCCCTGCGGAACCAGATGATGAATGCCACACACCTCTAGGCACATTTAAGAGAGGTGAGAGGCACCCAAGGGTAATGTCAGACAATTCACATGAGCTTGGTCTGCCTGCTAGACGATCTGCAACGGTAACTGACCACACCGCCAGACACAAGCCTCCTTGTCTTACATGGGCCAGTGAGCATCTACGCTGGACGAGGGACCAGTGAGCCTCAGTGCTGTTCACTGATGAAAGTCGATTCACGGCGAGCAGAAATAATGGCCACTAATGATGTTTGAGACATCAAGGACAGATCTATGCATCAGCCACTGTTGTCACCAGACGAGCCCTTGGTGGTGGTGGTTTCACAATGTGGCCTACACTGTGAGAATGACAGTGACAAGCCCATACTACTTGAATAACTTCATTAATGCAGTCATTGTGCCTTTGCATGAACAACATAGACCTAATTTTATCTTCATGGACATCAATGCGCCAGCTCATCGAGGTAGCATCATTAGGAAATAGCTGCTGGAGACTGAGATACCTCAAAAAAAGTTGCCTGCACTTTTTCCAGACCTGAATCCCATTGAAAACCTATGGGATCAGCTAAGTTGCTGTGTAGAGGCTCATAACTCTGTACCACAGAACCTCAATGACCTGAGAGCTGCCCTTCAAGAACAGTGGGATGTGATTCCTCAGCAGATAATAAGACAACTTGTGAACAGCATGAGATATTGTTGTCAAGCTATAATTGATGCTCAAGGTCACGTGACAAGTTATTGAGACACTGACATTATTGTGGAGGTAAACCCACCACTGTTGTTGGCTTTTGTTTCAATAAATTGAATGAGATTAGGAAACCACCATTGCACGCTTCTAATTAAATGCCCTAATTTCATTATATTTAGTGTTGAGCGAACTTGTGTTTTAAGTTCGGGTTCGGGTTATCGAAGTATCCCGTTATGGATTCCGCTACCACGGACCATAACGGAATTTAGAATCCATAACGGGATACTTCGATAACGTGAACTTGAACTTTTGACGCCGAACTTAAAACACAAGTTCGCTCAACACTAATTATTTTATATTACTGTAGCTTGAAGTTTTTACATCTTCCAGAATTTTCACTCGAAAGACAAATATCCCTAACTTTTTGTGAGTAGTGTATGTCTGAATTGGTGAGATGGATTTGATAAGCCTCAGTTCCAGTCTGGTTGTGCACAGTTAGGTTTTGCTGGTGCAACAGGATAGAAGCAGGGAAACAGCAGATGCAAGGATGTAGCAGATTTTGAGAGGTAGTTGATCTATAGAACCTCCAGATCTGGAGCTGTACATGTGCAACAATGTACAGGATTGAAACACACTTTCACAAAAGTAGAAGATTCAAGAACTGTACAGTGCTGAGCTATAAATGTGCAGCAATGAAGAAGAGTAGAAACCCAGATGGAGTAGACAAGCTGTAGTAGTGCTGTGGATATGCAGCAATTAAGCAGGGTTGAAACCCATTTTGAGTAGCAGAGCTGTAGTAGTGTTGTACATTACTGAGCTGTGGACAGGAACAGATTAAGCACAGTTGGAACACAATGGGAGCAGCACTGTAGTAGCAAGTCCAGTGTAACAGAGTAGTAACAATGGCAAGTCCAAAGTAGCACAGTAGCAATAGTAGCAAACAAATAACAGGAAGGATCAATTGCCTAAATAACCAGGCATGCTCCTGTTGTCAGAGTCTAAATAATCTGCCATTGTGGCAATATTGCTGGGTGTCCGGTTGCCATGGAAACCCAAAGTGCAATGAAAGCAAAGGCTCTAGATCAAGGAGGGAAGCAAGGTAGGGTCCAGCATTGGTCCAAGACATGTGACAGTTTTGTTTTTATGGCATTCATTGCAAAGTAAAAGTGGCATGCTGTTTGCAAGGCAAGCTGTTGTTTTTATTGACACCATTTTCGGATACGTCCATCATTTGCATATTTTGTGAGGCAAGATGACCAAAAAAAAGGACCATTCTGTGTTTTTTACTCTGTTTACCATGTATGATAATCAGCATGAGATTTTAATAGTTTAGACATTTATGAACACAGCAATAGCAATTTCATTTCGTTTAGAGGGTGGGAATAATAGAGTAATAAAGAAGTTAATACGGCAGGCCTAGGGGCCCCTTGCTTTATTGACTACCCATCGGCACTCTGTGATAATATTCATGGGGTGCCAATTGGAAGGCAGTGTGTCTGACCTCTGTCTAACCGCTCATTTGCTGCAGTTTGTTAATGGCTGTGGCATATGATCCTGGCAGTAAGAGCAGGATACCAGTTGTATAGTTATCACCAGCAAGTGATGGCATGGATACAGCTAGTGAGCACAAGCCATCACAGCGCCATACTATCACGTTGCTTCACATAACAAGGTACTTGAAGCAACAAAATTGTACATCGCAGGGAGTTAACTGAAATATAATTAAATTATTGAAAGTTCCATTCATCATATAGACTTACCTAGCAATCCTGTATTTGAACTTGTAGTTACAAACTGTGAAGCTGCCATGGAATGCAGTGTTGTAGTCGCAGTAGTGTTGCTTTCAGGTCTTGTAGTTGGTTGTGGTGAGTCTGGTGTGCTGGCAGTCCATATGGTCTTTGTGCTTGTTATAGCTTCAGTAGTTGTCTTAGATGATGAAGACCCTGATGTTGTGCTAGAAGCCACAGTTGTCTCACCTGTTTTGGCTTTGATTCATAGAAAATAATAAAATTTACAGTAATAAACTTGCAAGTTTTATATTTTTTATACAATAATATGCATTGCTGTAAAAAAAATATAAAAAAATACACTAATGAGCTTATTGCAACAAGCTGAATATCTAAAATGGATGAAAGTGGACATAAAAAAAACAGATAGAATTTTTTACTGCCACATAAATTTGCTCTTATATTTGCAATATTCTCCATGTACTATAAAAAAGAAGATCACTTTATTCTCTGGTTCAGTATAATCAGGATAATAACAACGTGATATAGCTTTATTATTATATTCTACTACTTCAGAACAAATCAATGAATTCTCCATATATTGTATTGTAGCATGGATAATATAAAGATTTATACTTGTGTTTTTTTAAATATGATAACACTTTTAAAATAAATTACTGACAATGTCATAGATCAGGTAGACTTACCTGTCAAGTCTGCAGTTGTCTGTAAACCTGTAGTTACAAACTGTGAAGCTGCCATTGTATGCAGTGTTGTAGTCACAGTAGTGTTGCTTTCAGATCTTGTAGTTGGTTGTGGTGAGTCCGGTGTGCTGGCAGTCCATATGGTCTTTGTGCTTGTTATAGCTTCAGTACTTGTCTTAGATGATGAAGACGCTGATGTTGTGCTAGAAGCTACAGTTGTCTCACCTGTTTTGGTTTTGATTCATAGAAAATAATACAATTTACAGTAATAAACTTGCAAGTTTTATATTTTTTATACAATAATATGCATTGCTGTAAAAAAAATATAAAAAATACACTAATGAGCTTATTGCAACAAGCTGCATATCTAAAATGGATGAAAGTGGACATAAAAAACTGATAGAATTTTTATTTTACTGTCAGGTAAATTTGTTCTTATAGTCAAAAGGAAATGAGTGGGCACTCTTATATCTGAAATATAAAATATATATAATATATAAAAGATGTCCGTACAGATATCTTCAAATGTAATAAAACAAATATCTCAAAGGCAAAAAATCATGTATAAGATTAGCAGTACTGCTAATATTCAAAAGAAATATAATAAAATATGCATATCAATTTAAAACATATAAAGTAGCTACTGGGATGCAAATTTTGAAATCCAAGCAGAGTTCATTCCAATCTCAGGCAGAAGCAAGTGAATGAATCGTCCTATATTGCAATACACAGATTATTTGAAAATGTGTCTGAAAAAATATCAAATTCAAACTGTGACCTGTAGGTAAAGGAATCCAACAGCGGTAGCCACTGAGGAAGGAAACGCGTCTGGCGTGGAGGATAAGATATTTGTATCTGGCAACAACCGGCAAATGGAAAATTAACATCGCTCTCCTAGTTGATGTTAAAGAAAGCGCTTTCACCCAAAAGAAGCCCAGATATCACGGCAGCGTCTGGCGTGCTACAGGAAGTAGCAGGAAACTAGCAAAGTCCCATTACCTGCATAGGTACGGCCGGAGACACGAGGGACGCCCGAGACATACAGGGAACCATATCATAAGCTGACTCTGGGACAACTAGAGAAGAACTTATAGGTCACAGTTTGAATTTGATATTTTTTCAGACACATTTTCAAATAATCTGTCTATTGCAATATAGGACGATTCATTCACTTGCTTCTGCCTGAGATTGGAATGAACTCTGCTTGGATTTCAAAATTTGCATCCCAGTAGCTACTTTATAAGTTTTAAATTGATATGCATATTTTATTATATTTCTTTTGAATATTTGCAGTACTGCTAATCTTATACATGATTTTTTGCCTTTGAGATATTTGTTTTATTACATTTGAAGATATCTGTACGGACATCTTTTATATATTATATACATTTTATATTTCTATATCTCCAGCCACCTTTGATACATGCATCTTTACAATAAATTAATTTAGTGATGCTACATTGAGTCTATGTGTGTCCAGATATAAGAGTGCCCACTCATTTCCTTTTGACTATAGAGTGCGACATCAGTTTGGAGCACCTTGCCATCCCCAACCAGAGGGAGAGCCGCCCTACATTCCTATTTTCAAATTTGTTCTTATATTTGCAATATTCTATGTAGTATAAAAAAGAAGTACACTTTATTCTCTGGTTCAGTATACTCATGATAATACCAAAGTGATATAGCTTTATTATTATATTCTATTACTTACAGAACAAATCAATAAATTCTCTATACACTGTATTGTAGCATGGATAATATATAGATTTATACTTGTGTTTTTTAAAATATGATAGCACTTTTAAAATAAATTACTGACAATGTCATAGATCAGGTAGACTTACCTGTCAAGTCTGTAGTTGTCTGTAAACCTGTAGTTACAAACTGTGAAGCTGTCATGGGATGCAGTGTTGTAGTCGCAGTAGTGTTGCTTTCAGGTCTTGTAGTTGGTTGTGGTGAGTCCGGTGTGCTGGAAGTCCATATGGTCTTTGTGCTTGTTATAGCTTCAGTAGTTGTCTTAGATGATGAAGACGCTGATGTTGTGCTAGAAGCCACAGTTGTCTCACCTGTTTTTAATTTTGATAAATAGACAGACAGTCAGATGGATAGATAGATAATTCAGTTTTGCACGTGTCTATAAAAAAACATTGAATGCCAATAAGGCCCAGTTCGCACCAGTTATTTCTATCAGTTAGGGCTTATTCAGACGGCCATATTTTACGGAATGGGTGCGTACACATTCATTTCATTGGGCCGTGTGCTGTCCGCATCCGTGGTTCCGTTCCAAGGCCATGTGCGGTCCTCAAATTGCCGAACGCACATGTCCGGTAACCGCGTTTTGCGGATCCGCAAAGAACTACGAAAGTCTGAATGGGCACTTATTGTGACTTAAAACCTGTAGTGAAGCCTAGTCAGAGATCAGGTGTAATTTAAAGATTTGTATCTCTTTGTGTGGTTTTGACCCACATCTGGTTTTGGTTCACAATAACTGTCCAGATAACTGAAGTGTGAACTCAGCCTAATTCCAAATTGTTTGCATGAAATAGAAATAATCATCACATCCCGCATGATAAGGTATATATGCAGGTTACTGCAATTGCATAATAATATACTATTAGTCTTGTAGAACATGAACTACATCACATTAATGGTATCTTCAAGATGCAGCTATTTTCTACACACTATTTTCATACTTAAAGCAGTGAAACAAGCAAGACAACAAACATATTGTATATTAATGTTAACGGGATTGTGCAGGCAGTATTTATTGATGACCTATGGATGACCTCAGAATAGGTCATCAATATCTGATCTGCAAGGGGTCTGACACCTGGCACCCCTGCCAACCAGCTGTTTGAAGAGGAGGTGACACTCTGTGCAAGTGCTGCCTTCTCTTCATTACACTGCCCGTTGTCTCGGAAGCGCAGTGTAATTATAAGTACTCACTCTATTTGCTTTAACGGAGTGAGTACTTTACACGCAAGGGACACAATGCTGAGTGAAAGGGCTCATTTACTTGACTATTCAGTCCGCAAATTGCTGATCCACAAAACATATATACCGGCCATATGTATTTAGCATTTTTTGGAACAGAACAGCCTATCCTTGTCCGTAATGTGGACAATAATAGGACACATTAAATTTTTTGTGGCCCCATTAAGTGAATGGTTCCTCATAATCGCTACAAAAATGGATACAGAAAAAAATATGTATGTGTGCATGAGCCCTAATGAAGAGGAAGCAGGACCACTGCCTCCTCTTCAAACATCTGATCGGCGGGGGTACCATGTGTCGGACTCTTGCATATCAGATATTGATGACCTATCCTGGGTCATCAATAACTACTGCCTGCACAACCCCTTTAAGGCCTCTTGCACTCGAACGTTGCGCATCCGTTCCATGTAGCGGCCAGGACTGATTGAGACCTTTTCAATTTGAATGGGTCTGTGATCCATCCTCAATAGCAAAAAAATAGAGCAAGTTCTATTTTTTTTGCGGTCCGGAGGCACGGACAGAAACACTACGGAGGGTTTCCATGCTTCCGCTTCGCATCTCCGTGATTGAGGACCCATTCAAGTGAATGGGTCCGCACCCGTGATACGGCCACGGGCACACAACTTTCGATTGCAAGAGGCCTGTGTGTGTGTGTGTGTGTGTGTGTGTGTGTGTGTGTGTACAGTGGGTTATGTGCAGGCTTAAAAAAAAATGAAATATACATTAAGAAGCTTAAAAACCACACAGATCCTTTGATACATTTTTATTTAATGACTGCTATTATTGCACAAATATAACTTGTTACATAAGAAAAAAAATCATATTAGTCTACAGCAGGGATCAGCAACCTTCGGCACTCCAGCTGTTGTGAAACTACAATTTCCAGCATGTTCCATTAATTTATAAGAAAGAGCAGAGCAAATATGCATGCTGGGAGTTGTAGTTTAACAACAGCTGGACTGCCAGAGGTTGCATACCCATGGTCTACAATATGTGTTCTCTGTATTTTAATCTTCCAAATCTTTTCTTCTGCCCATGTTGCTTCTGGAAAGTCACTGTAGGCATAAAAAAAGGGAAAGTAAATTTCCATAATTTGACATAAAATAGAATTCCACTAATTAACATGAGGTCCACTTTTTGTGCTCCCACACAACCACCTACTGCAAGATGCTTGTACAGTTACTGATTTTTTTCATTGACCAATTAGGACTTTTGTAGGTCTCTTCATATTCAAGAATTGTTTGTCTGTGTATTCAATAAAAAAATAAAAATGTAAAGCAGAAAATAAGAAGCTATAGAATGTGTTAGCCTCATGCACACCGCTGTATTGGGATCTGTTCGCATCTGTATTACAGATTCCATAATTTGTAAGGGATGAACAGTGGCAATCAAAATAATGGGCACTCAGTCAGTATCAAACACACTGATCTGTTGCTGCAGCTGCTTTTACACAGTCAGTGTTTGGTCAGTGATTTTCATCAGGGATTGTGAGCCAAACCCAGGAGTGGAGCCTCCACAGACATCATGTATAAGGTAAAGATCTGCACCTGTTCTGTGTTTTTGACCCTCACCTGGTTTGGGCTCAAAATCACTGATGGAAATCACTGACTGAACATTGACTGTATAAATGCGGCCTTGAGATACATTACTGATTGGAACAAAAGATTTGTGTGTTAAAGATCCATACCATAGCAATCTATAGGTGCATACTGCATGTATCTTCGTCTGCCTCCAATGTCGTATGGAAACACTCAGATTTTATTTTTATTTTTTTCATGGATTCATGTGGAATCTGTGAAGAAGAAAATAAATCATGCCAAATCTCATTGCATATAGCTTAATTTTATGGGTTTACCCTAATACATTACCTTTAACATGATAACGTACCATGAATGTATTTGCTCCTGCAGATACCTATGACAGAATATTGATGCCAATAATATAAACCTGAAAAAGTTCATTATCAATTCAAAGCGATGAGCAGAAACAGAATTAAACAGCACATCCTACAACAGGGATCAGCAACCTTCGGCACTCCAGCTGCTGTGAAACTACAACTCCCAGCATGAAAACGTACTTGGCATTTCTTGTAGCTCTCATAGAAGTGAAAGGAGGATTCTGGGAGTTGTAGTTTCAAAACAGCTGGAGGGTCTGAGGTTGCTGATGCATATGGCCATAATTTAAAGGAAAAACAGAATAATGCATATAACAGCACTCTATAAATATAAAGGAGTTGACCTATCTTTCTCTCTTTCTCTCTCTCTCACTATATATATATATATATATATATAGACTATGCAAGACAATACAAATAAATATGAGGTGCTTAGCAAATATATTTTGATCAAAAATATCTGTGTCTATCCACCACAGCAAGGTGACCACAGTGGGAAACTACTCTAATTACAGTATCAACTTTTACTATGCTGTATGAGCATTAGTGTTGGGTACGAATCGCAAATTTTAATTGCAAATATCGCCACTTTGAGAATGTGTGAAGATTTAGAATATAGTGCTATATATTCGTATTCGAGAATATTCTAGATTTTCTTTCATCTGAACCCATGATCCCTCCCTGCTTCTTGCTTGTGGGCCAATGAAAAGGCTTAAAAATTAATTAGATATGCCACCTCTACAGGTTTGTGTTTGTGGTATGTAATTACACCCAAATATAGCAGAAAAAATATTGTAAACTGGTATTCAATAAAACTTAACCTTTACTAGGTCATTTAAAATAATGTATCACACTGGGTGAGAGATGACATAAAGGGGCACCCCAGCATCACATATAGACGTGGCAGAAGCATTCGTGATATGTTGGTGCACAGCCACTATACACCAGGGCCCCAGCAAAAGACTTGGCTGGAGAGAGGCCTTAGTGGCAACTATAAATGTGGAAGGTGCGTGGCGTGCCCCTTTATGGCCAAAGCAAAGTCATTTGCATGTCTTTATCTGAGCTTAGCAACATCCCTAGCAAGTTCTGAGAGAGACAGCAGTACCATTACATTAGATTAGTTAGTTAGCATATATATATATATATATATATATATATATTACAGATAGCAGGGGCGGATTAAGTGCATAATAGACCTGGGGCTGTCTACCCAACTCGGGCCCCCCCCCCTCCCCCTCCATTTGAGTTTTAGTTCTGTATGAAGAGGCTCTTCCTAGGCCATATGACATCGTTCACATGGTCTTGGTGCAGCTCTGTCCCATCTGAGTTATTGGGTCTGAGCTGCAATACCAAGCACAGTACTAGCAAATGGACAGCGCTGTGCTTGGTAAGGAGCAAAGAGGCTGCGCACATATAATATTTCCCCCCACACTGCCCCATATAGTGTTTCTCCCACACTGTCCCTCTATAGTAATTTCCCCCACACTGTCCCCATATTGTAATTTCCTTCACACAACCCCCATATAGTAATTTTCCTCACACTGCCCCATATAGTAATTTCCCCCCCCGCTCCATACAGTAATTCCCCCCCCCCCCGCTCCATACAGTAATTTCTTCCACACTGCCTCCCATGTAGTAATTTCCCCCACACTATTCCCCATGTAGTAGTTTCCCCCCACAAAGTAATTTTCCCCCACACTGCCTCCATCAAGTAATAACCCCCACACTGCCTCCCATCAAGTAATTTGCCCCGACACTGCCATCCATTAAGTAACTTGCCCCTACACTGCCCTTCATTAAGTAACTTACCCATGCCTGTATTGCGTGCGCATTTTTGCAAGCAAGAAAATAATGGCGAAATTCGCAAATTTAATATGAATATTCGCCCAAATATTTGCGAAATGTCGCAAATTCGGATATTACCCCTACCGCTCATCACTAATGGGCATCTAAATTCAGGGAGAGCAAAACACACATATATCTCAGTTGTACCTCTATGTCAGAAGGCCACACAACATGTTACCTTGCTCTACGCCAGAAGACCTCCAATGAGTAGGAAAAGACTCAGCTATATATCACACTGATTAAAAACAACCTGTGGGAGGATGGATCAGCAATCGTACAACCAATATAGAGACAGCCAGACTTTCAGATATATGCTGCAAGATCAAAAAACAAAAATAATCATCACATCCTGCAAGATAAGATATATATCTTATAGAGTACTACAAATTGATAAGTGGCAGGGAAATTAAGATCATTAAACAGCATAAAACAGTTAGAATTGTAGCATCATTTGTTAATGTATTTAACAGTTCCCAACAAACTCCTTCTCAGTTCCAGCACAACCTTTAGTTGACAATGATAGTTTTAGCCCATTATCTTTATTTTTAAGTCAGCCCATAAATCCAAGTAATTTTTTTCTACACTATTTATGAAGTGTGTGGTTTTATATTCATTACCTTCTGCAATGCAAACAGGTAATGTTATGTGTACTGTATGTGTGTATGCAGGTGTTATATTATTCTAGGGGTAATGTGGGAGTCATAGATCATCACACGTCAGAGATCAACAACCTCCATCACTCCAGCTAAAGCTTTCTGTACATCAAAATCTTTTCATAGCCAGTTTTACTATTTAGTAAATTTTGTTCCCTTGTCTCAAAGCATAACTTTATAAAAATGCATTCTGAAAGTCTACAGACTGTGGATTCAGTTTTTATTAGGAATATCTCTATACTTTGCTACATTCAGCTTTTACTCAATCCTGTCCAGTCTCCCTATCCCACAGCATGACGCTGCCACCACTATGCTTCACTGTACTGAGGTATTTGGGCTGGGGGGATGGGGGTTGTGGGCAGTGCCTCGTTTACTCAAGACATGATGTTTAGAATTGGTTAAAAAGGCTAAAAAGTTCAATCTTGGTTTAATCAGACCAAAACAATTTGTTTTTCACACTCACTCACACTAATCTTTTACGTGCTTGTTTTCGAAACTCCAGGTGGGCTTTCATATGTCTTTTACTGAGGAGAGGCTTCTTTCTGGCCACTCTGCCATAAAGTCCAGATTGTTGGAGTGCTACAGTAATGGCTGACCTTTGTATAGCTTCTTCTATCTGCACACAGAACTTTTGGAGCTAAGACAGAGTGACCATTGGGTTCTTGGTCTCCTCTCTCACCAAGGCCTTTTTCCACTATTAGTTTTGTGGGGTGGCCAGCTCTAGGAAGAGTCCTGGTTGTTCTGAACGTCTTCCATTTATGAATTATGATGGTCACTGTTCTCTTGAGAACTTTTAGTGCAGCATTTTTTTTTATACGCTTCATCAGATCTGTGCCCACACACAATTCTGTCTCTTAGCTCTACAAGCAGATTTTTACTCCTTATGGATGAGAGCTTATGTAGAAAGGGGGGTGTCTTTCCAATTCATGTCAAATCAACTAAAATTTCCACACTGGGACTCCAATCAAGTTGTAGAAACATCTCAAAGATGATCAAGAGAAATGGGAGCTCCCAGATCTAAATTTCTAGGGTCTGAATGCTTATATCCATGCAAAATGTTAGTCTCTGTTTTAGTAAATTTGAAAAAAAAAACTTTCTCATTATGAGGTATTAAGTGCAGATTAATGAAGGAAACCTTTTTTTTTTCTACCGCATGGACACAACATAACAAAATGTGAAAAAGTGAGAGTCTGAATACTTTAGGAGGCTCCCCCAAATCTCTCTATAATCTTATATTACCTGTGTGTGGATTACTTTATAGAGCTTAACAATTACTAAAAGTCTGCTCTGTAAGCCCAGTTCTCACCCCTGTAGCATCCTAATCTGATTTTGTACCCTTACTAAGCATTCTCTGTTTACTATCACTGAGCCAATTGTTGGCCAATTTATATATGTTGTTACTTAGTCCCAGCATCCTGATTTTATATACCAACCTTTTTTTGTGGCACAGTATTAAATCCACATTATTTTCTTGGTCCTACATGGAACTTACTTTCTGCTTCTAGACATCGATCAGATTAGTTTGACAGGACTGACGCCTCATCATTCTGTGTTAATGCTGTGTACGAAAGTTATTTTGATTAAGAAACTCCAGGATAGTATTTCTAATAAACTTCAAATATTAACCCACAATAGAGGTTAAACTTATCAACCTTGTTTCTTGGCTCTATTTTTGCATTTTTTCAATATTGGAACAAAATACTGTATCTTATGCCCTAGTGCTGTGGAATAGATCTTGTGATTATAGAGTCCTTAAAGGGAAGCATGTATTTTTTATTTTATTTTTCAAATCAATTTTAATTGTAAAATTATTTTTTCATTTTTGGCTCTTGGCTTTTTGGATTTTTCTTTATTTCTTTTGGCAGAACTTGCAATGTTTTAAATGCAAAATCTTGTTGTAGTTAGCACAAATGATAAAACTAAGGATGAGCAAACCAATTAGGACGGAATAAGGTTCATTCTGAACTTTGCTAATTTTCAGATGACAAACAAACCCAAATATTTTCAGGTTTGTTTCAGACAAATCCATTTAAACGGGCATAGAGCCATTTTAGCGCACATGTCGGCGGAATAAAAGCAATAGTAGTTTGCTCATCTCTACACAAAACCATCTAAATAGATATGAAATCCCTGGTCAGTTTACTGCTGTGGTCACGGGAATACATTATCTGCCAGGTAATTCTTATTAATAGTAGGTGTAGAAATGGGATGACTGTTTGACAACTCTCTTAATAGGCCTGTCTGAGAGTTAAGTGAGGCTGTCTGCTTTTGTAAAAGTTCAAAGAAAGAGGAAGTTAAAACTCCAGAACAGGAAGTGGAATAAATGGATTGAAGTCAATAAATGATACCCAGAAAACCATCCACTCAATTTTTTTTATTGAAAAAGATTGGTTGGTTATAAGTGATTTAAAAAGTTGTTGGAGGTGTCCCTTTAGATATTAGAAATAAGGATCTGTTTGTAACAGGACTTAATTCCTGCAGAACTCAAGGGTGAATGTCATTGGGACTTGGCTGCATTTCTTCTTTGGTTAAGCAGGTGACATAATGAAGAATTTACATTATCCTTAGAGGGAATCAGTCACTATAATCTACAGTAATACATGCGTAGTACTGCAGAAATGTAGTACAGATCTCTATTTTTTTTTCCTACTGCCCCCAAATTCCCTCCACTGTCAGCACTCAAAGCTGCATTGATATACACAGTCAGGACTGCTGTGCTGTGCCAACATGATGGAGAGGACTCGTGCGCACGCATTGCAGTCCTGACAATGTATTTCAATGCAGCTCTGAGCAATGACAGCATGGGGGGGGGGGGGGTAATAGGAAAATAAAAAAATTATGATCTGGACTCCATATCTGCAGTGCCACTCATTTATTACTGTAGATTGGTCCAAAACCAGGGTGACAGATTCCCTTTAATCGTATCATCTGTCATTGAATGTTCCTTTATAAATTCAGTAGAGGAGAAGGCAATTATTAGATTTCCCTTTCCTCATCTTTCTCCGCCATTATATACACAAGTTATTTCTGAGGGGACCAACCCTTTCAGTTTTAAAGGGGATCTGCATGATTTTCATATTGATGAGGTCATCAATATAAGACTGGTGGGGGTCCGACTCCCTGCCATCCTGCTGATCAGCTGTTTGAAGAGGTCACAGCACTCACTGGTACTCTAATGAGTGCTTGAGCCTCCTCAGAACTTACTAGGTCGCTGTGCTTAGTATTGCAGCTCAGCCCCACTCACTTAAAAGTGACTGAGCTGCACCTACGCCATGTGACCAATAAGGCCCCCTTCACACTAACGAGTAGATTCCAGCGCAATTTTCACTGAACGCATCTGCAACACATCCAGACCTAATCCGGACACTCTCGTCTGCAAGGGGCCTAAATGTGGAAGAGGTCTTAAGTGCTCAAGGAGAGGCATAACTATAAGCCACTTTCACATGATCAGTATTCGGTCAGTATTTTGCATCAGTATTTGTAGGTCAAAAGCAGACAAAAGATATCATGGAAAGAGTTTCACCTATTTTGGGGCATTGGCTCTCTGGAACGTTATTAGTACAGGAGTAAATGAAGTGCTTACTAGAAAAAATCCCCTAAAACTAAAATTCTAATCAAACCAATAGAAAATTAATCCCCACACAAGATATTAAATCTATTAAAGACTAATGTGGCTAAATAGATAATACAATTAAGTATGGCAATATCCTTGGCAGATACACTGAAAATACAATGGAGGTTGGTTGGTGGGTTTACTTGTGGTTACCATATACTTGACGTAATTCTTATTTCTATTGGTTTGATTATAAGTTAAGTTTAAGGAGATTTTTGTCTAGCACTATTTTGGGGTTATTGAACCAACTAGGGTTTTTGGTTTGCAAAAATGCAAAAGTCGCAGTCTTTATTCCAGGACATAAAAAGAGATCCAAACAAGGACATGATATTAAAAACGTATGGTTTACTTTGAAGGATGCATACAGCTTGTATTGCCCCAAGTGACTCCAACAATAAGCAGTTTTAATGCATCCTGCTGTTCTTTATAATGAGCACTTCTTTATTTCTAAATGAAAGCACTGATCTATAATCATCCATGATACAGTAGCTTTCAATTTATAGAGGTTATTCTACACTGTATATATAGACTTACCTATTCATCCTGTAGACTGAAAAATTGCTGTGTGATTTGTCATAGTTGTAGCAGATGTTGTAGCTCATTCATATGTTGTAGCTCGCTCTGCTTAGGTCTGTGCCCTGGAAGTCCATATGATTTCTGTTCTGGGTACAGCTTCAATAGTTGTACCAGAAGACCCCATTGTCTGATCTGTTTTGATTGATAAAAATAACCAAAAAACACTAATAAAGTACACGCATTGACAGAATTGCTGGTACCTTTCCATTAAAGAAAGAAAAAACTCACCATGGTATCTGAAATAACTGGCAACTGACAAATGTGATAATTAGTGTTGATCGAGCGCCAAAGTGCTTGGGTGCTCTGGTGCTCGAGTAGAACACTTTGGGATGCTCAGGTGCGCTACAGAGCACCAGAGCACAATGGAAGTTAATGGGAGAATCAGAGCATTAAACCAGGCCTTGAAGAGGGGAGGGTGTCTGGTTCACAGGAAAAGGTCAGAAATTGATGGAAACACCACTGAAATTGTTTTGGGAACAGCATGGGGAGGATGTCTGGATGCATCTTGGACTCCCAGGTCGATGCTGGGAATGATGTTGTCCAAGTAGTACTCCACTTTTACAGAATGACAATAATACGCACAAAACCGAAGATAAAATCAATTTTAGAGGAAAAAATGTTAGGAAACATTCTTTCCTGTATATTTACTTGAATATAAAGTGCAAGTGCTGCCAAAAATTACAGGGAAGAGGAACTCCGATACTACCTGTATAATGCATAAAGGAGGGCCTCATTCACATTGTGGTGCAACTGTTCAGGTAGTGGGACTCCTACACTCATAATGCCTATTCACTAAGTGAAAGGGCTGCCAAAAATTACAAGGAACCGGCACTCCAATACACCCTTTATTACACATAAAGGAGGGCATCATACACACCCTTTAAAAATTATGATTGATGACCTGCTGACCCTCAAAAACATTAGGAGCAAGGGCCTGCTGGTGACCCTCTAAAACATTAGGGGTGAGGGACTGCTGCTGATCTGACCATCTAAAACATTAGGGGTGAGGATCTGCTACTGAGCTGACCCTCTAAAACATTAGGGGCGAGTGCCTGCTGCTGATCTGACCGTCTAAAACATTAGGGGCGAGGGCCTGCTGTTGATATGACCATCTAAAACATTAGGGGTGAGGGTCTGCTGCTGAACTGACCCTCTAAAACATTAGGAGCGAGGGCAGCCTAATAAGCATGTTGATATGATGGAGGAGGAGGAGGAGGAGGAAGAGGAGGACGAGAAAAGGACGATTGACCCATATACCCTTTTTTGTGGTGGAAGGGGTGCATGGGAATAAAGTGCATTCAATACACCATAAAAGCCACATTTAAAGTGCCTTTATGTTCAGCCGCTTTCCTCTGGTGGTTTAGAGAAGTCAGGGGCAATCCAGGCCTTGTTCATTTGATAAGAGTCAACTTGTCAGCATTTTTTGTTGACAGGCGGATGTGCTTATCAGTTATTATGCCCCCAGCAGCACTAAATACTCGCTCTGACAAAATGCTGGCAGCAGGGCAGGCCAGCACCTCCAAGGCGTAGGGCGCCAGTTCGTGCCACGTGTCCAGCTTGGACACCCAATAGTTGTCACAGGTGGGCTAGGCATGGTATGTGTGTGAGATTGCCTAGCTCCAAAGCCGCCACCAAGTTACGGCCATTATCAGAAACAACCATGCCTGGTTGTAGGTTGAGTAGTGAGAGCCACAGCTTAGTCTGGTCCCTTATGCCCTGCCACAGCTCTGCGGCGGTGTGCTGTTTGTCACCTAAGCAAATATTAGTTTCAGCACGGCCTGTTGCCGCTTCCCCACTGCAGTGCTACACTGCCTCCAGCTACTGACTGATGGCTGACTGGTGCTGCAAGATGAGAATTCAGAGGTGGAAGTGGAGGAGGAGAAGTGGGGGTTGCAGCCACTAATGTAGGTGGTGGTGGAAATCCTGATTGAAGTAGGGCCCGCAATCTTTGGCGTCAGCAGCACCAGTGCCATCCCAGGGTATGACTCGCTCCCAGCCTCCACAATGTTCAACCAGTGTGCCGTCAGGGAAATGTGGCCAAAAGCACTTGTCCACTTGTCAGTCGTTAAGTGGACTTTCCCAATAACTGCGTTGGTCATTAGGCTGTGGAAAGCCTCAGTGTCCACAAGCCTAAATGGCAACATTTCCAGGGCCAGCAATTTGAACTAGTGATGATATTTACTAGTGATGAGCGGCAGGGGGCATATTCGATTTCGCGAATATTTCATAGAATTTTCGTTGAATCTTCGCGAATTTGAATATTCGTTATATTCTAAATTTTTTTACTTGAAAAATGGGCAAGGTAATGATCGCGTAATATGCGAATATTACACGATCAATACAGGCGTGGGTCAAATACATACAGTACAGACCAAAAGTTTGGACACACCTTCTCATTCAAAGAGTTTTCTTTATTTTTATGACTATGAAAATTGTAGATTCACAACAAAGGCATCAAAACTATGAATTAACACATGTGGAATTATATACATAACAAAAAAGTGTGAAACGACTGAAAATATGTCATATTCTAGGTTCTTCAAAGTAGCCACCTTTTGCTTTGATTACTGCTTTGCACACTCTTGATATTCTCTTGATGAGCTTCAAGAGGTAGTCACCTGAAATGGTCTTCCAACAGTCTTGAAGGATTTCCCAGAGATGCTTAGCACTTGTTGGCCCTTTTGCCTTCACTTTGCGGTCCAGCTCACCCCAAACCATCACGACTGGGTTCAGGTCCGGTGACTGTGGAGGCCAGGACATCTGGCGCAGCACCTCATCACTCTCCTTCATGGTCAAATAGCCCTTACACAGCCTGGAGGTGTGTTTGGGGTCATTGTCCTGTTGAAAAATAAATGATGGTCCAACTAAACGCAAACCGGATGGAATAGCATGCCGCTGCAAGATGCTGTGGTAGCCATGCTGGTTAAGTATGCCTTCAATTTTGAATAAATCCCCAACAGTGTCACCAGCAAAGCACCCCCACACCATCACACCTCTTCCTCCATACTTCATGGTGGGAACCAGGCATGTAGAGTCCATCCATTTACCTTTTCTGCGTCGCACAAAGACACAGTGGTTGGAACCAAAGATCTCAAATTGGGACTCATCAGACCAAATCACATATTTCCACTGGTCTAATGTCCATTCCTTGTTCTTTAGCCCAAACAAGTCTCTTCTGTTTGTTGCCTTAGCAGTGGTTTCCTAGCAGATATTCTACCATGAAGGCCTGCTTCACACAGTCTCCTCTTAACAGTTGTTCTAGAGATGTGTCTGCTGCTAGAACTCTGCCACTGTGTGGCATTGACCTGGTCTCTAATCCGAGCTGCTGTTAACCTGCGATTTCTGAGGCTGGTGACTTGGATGAACTTATCCTCCGCAGCAGAGGTGAATCTTGGTCTTCCTTTCCTGGGGTGGTCCGCATGTGAGCCAGTTTCTTTGTAGCGCATGATGGTTTTTGTGACTGCACTTGGGGACACTTTCAAAGTTTTCCCAATTTTTCACACTGACTGACCTTCATTTCTGAATGAAGTAATGATGGCCACTCGTTTTTCTTTACTTAGCTGCTTTTTTCTTGCCATAATACAAATTCTAACAGTCTATTCAGTAGGACTATCAGCTGTGTATCCACCTGACTTCTCCACAACGCAACTGATGGTCCCAACCCCATTTATAAGGCAAGAAATCCCACTTATTAAACCTGACAGGGCACACCTGTGAAGTGAAAACCATTTCAGGTGACTACCTCTTGAAGCTCATCAAGAGAATGCCAAGAGTGTGCAAAGCAGTAATCAAAGCAAAAGGTGGCTACTTTGAAGAACCTAGAATATGTCATATTTTCAGTTGTTTCACACTTTTTTGTTATGTATATAATTCCACATGTGTTAATTCATAGTTTTGATGCCTTCAGTGTGAATCTACAATTTTCATAGTCATGAAAATAAAGAAAACTATTTGAATGAGAAGGTGTGTCCAAACTTTTGGTCTGTACTGTATATATAGCACTATAGAATTTAGTGCTATATATTCGTTTTTTAGAATATTCGTCATTTTTATCAATCTGAAGTCATGATTCCTCCCTGCTTATGTTACTTAAGCAGGGAGGAATCATGACTTCAGATGGAAAAAAATGATGAATATTCAAAAAAATGAATATATAGAGCAATATAGCTAATATAGTGCTATATTTGTCTTCAGAATATTCATAATATTCTAAAACAAGAATATATAGCAATATAGCGAATATTCGAAAAAAAAAACAAATATAGAGCAATTTATCTAATATAGTGCTATAATCATTTTTTTTAATAGTTGTGATTTTTTCCAATCTGAACTTCAGATGAGAAAAAAATGACAACTATTAGACAAAGAAGATTATCGCACTATATTACCTAAATTGCTCTATAGTCAGGTTTTTTTTCCAAATATTTGCTATATTGCTATATATTCTTAAAAGATAGATATATAGACTGGACTGGCACTCTGTATGTAAGAAACAATGAATGGAATGTACTGAAAAATAGTATTAAAAAATAGTATTAAAAAATAGTATTAAAAAATAGTATAAAATACAATGTAAAGTGATCACACAATTTATTCAAATAATAATGATAAAATCAAATAATGTGACAATGATTAATACAAATGAAAATAAAAATAAACGCTGCGCAGCAAGATGAGATAGGATTCACAATCGTAAAACTGATAAGTCCTTAAAACCAAAAATAGCTGCATATATAAGCCTTAATGGTAAAACAGATGGGTAGATGCTGTGTCTTTTCTTTTTAATGAGCAGAAAAAGTCACGTTAAAGGGACAATAGTGAGTAATGTCTGTACTCAGGAGGGGGCTTTGAGGAAAACAGGTTCCCAAAAATAGCTTTTCGTTCGGTATAGAATAAAGTGCTGTATGCTGTAAGGTTAACAGTTCGTCTTACCTTAGCCCCAGGTATTCGAGGTAAGGATAGGTATCATATACCTGATGGTATGCAGTCCTTTCCCATATATCTCGGCAGACGCCGAGGTAGCGTGGTCGGTGGTATACTTCTGGTTGAATCCACAGCAGGGTATCGTAGAGGCTGATGGCCGGACTGTTGGTATCCCAGAACGCCGCGTCTCACGTGGTGTGTGACGTACCTCCCGTCCGTGACTGTGTTCAGGTATCGCGATAGCTGTGATCGATCGATACTTCAACAGAGAAATTTTCTTACTGGAGCGCTCCAATTTTTAATGAAAAAGTCACAGACTTTGTGTCATCTGTAAGCAGGCCTTTAGGTGAGATGGGAGCTATCAGCTGTTTTTACGCCAAACGCGTTTCGGGGACCTCTTTCCCCTTCTTCAGTGGCAGCTGATCTCCCAATTTTCGATTGGATTTAAATAGGTCCATTAGAGGGATGCAAAATCCGGACCTGGATTCAAAGTTCTCAGTAAATGTCCGATCAAATGTGCAAGAATTTTTTATGCAATTTCGATGCGTCATTTTTGCTACTGTTGCGTTTTCTTGATATATCATTTAAGATATCTGGCTTAATTCACCCAATAAAAATTGAGTGTTGCAGCTTATTTGGTTTAATACAAATACGTAAATAATGGCTAAAACAATGAATATAATGAATACATATAAAATATTAAAATATATAAAAAACATTTTGTTACATAGTAAAATACTGCAGGATGATGGAATAGTAATGATAAAATGGTGAAAAGGTTATGTGATGATATAGGGATGCATGTCCGCCTCAGAGGGGGAGACCCAGTGCTGATAGACAGCCTGACATGGGGCTCTCCGTCGGAGAGCGGACATGCAGCCCATAACTCTATAAAAAGCCGAATATTTCTAGATCTGCATTTAGACCCATCGGAATCAAACTTCCGAAATCAAATATCATTCTTGATTCGGCTCTAGACATCTTGTCTATATGTTTGCCTCCTCGCCAATGTGTGTCAATTTTTTGTAGTGCCATAAAGGACATGCCCCTTGGGTCTTTGTTATGGACTTCTTTAAAATGTTTCGATAATGCGTGTTTCATATAACCATTTTTAATATTGCGTAGATGTTCGCTTATTCTTGTTTTTAAACATCGTTTCGTCCTACCAATGTATTGTTTCCCACACGGACATTGGATTAGGTATACTACGCTAGAAGAATCACAACTGAGGAAGTTTTTAATAGTCATAGAGAAGTTATTTTGAAATGATTTAATTTCAGTTGTTCTTTTGGGAAATTTTGTAGTTTTGCATCCTTGACATTTACCGCACCTATAAAATCCCTTCAAACTCATCCAGTTTTTAATTGACGAAGGTTTTTTAGGGGTTATGTTTTATTGAGGGAGCAATTTTTAAACCTAAATTTTGTGCCCGTGTATAGGTGATCTGTGCTTTTTTTGGTAATAATGGGCCAATTATCTTATCTTGTGTTAGTAAATGCCAATATTTATTGATAATTCGTTCAATATTTTTGTGTTGAGTAGAAAATGGTAATATAATTCTGTAGTCAGTTTGTTTTTGACTTTTTGTATTATTTATGCTTTCTTCAGAATTATTTATAAAGAAGGTTTCTCTAGATATTTCATTTACTTTCTGGGATGCCGTTTCTAAAATATGTGTGGGATATTTTTTCTCTGTAAATTTATTTTTTAGTAACTCGGCTTCCTTCTGATATTGTGATTCTTCAGTACAATTTCTTTTTAGACGGCGAAATTGTCCAAAGGGAACATTTATCAACCATTGGGGCAAATGGCAACTAGAGTATAGTATGTAACCATTTTTCGCAGTTGTTTTCTGAAAAGTGCAACATACATATTTATCTTCCTTTTTGGTTATTTTTAAATCTAAAAATTCAGTTTCTGATTGGTTAATATTTGCTGTAAAATTTAAATTGTATATATTATTATTTAACTCTAAAATGAAGGAATGTAAGCTGGTTTCATTACCTCTCCAGATCAAGATGATGTCGTCGATATATCTGCGCCAGAGCACCAGGTTGCCCCCTATAATTGGATCAATAAATAAATCTTCCCAGTATGCCAAAAATAGATTCGCATAACTGGGGGCAAACCTGGTGCCCATGGCGGTCCCCGTGATCTGTAGGTAATAATTATTTTCAAAGAAGAAGTAGTTATGTTCTAGTATATGTCTTACTCCTTCTGTAATAAAATTCAAATGTTCCTGTTTAAAATTCTCTTTTTCTAATTGGACTTTGAGTGCATGGATGCCCTGATCATGGTTAATCACTGTATATAGTGATTTTATATCTAGAGTGGCTAAAATCCAATCATCCTCAACTTTTAGTTTCTCCAATATTTTGATCACTTCTGTTGTATCTTTTAAATATGATTTGGTTTTTTTGACTAAAGGTTGCAACCACGAATCTATATATTTTGAAAGGTTTGCAGTGAGGGATCCAATGCCCGATATTATGGGGCGACCTGGTGGACAAGTGGCATTTTTATGGACTTTTGGTAGACAGTATAATACTGGAAGTCTACCCGGTGTTCCCACAATAAAATTGAATTCTGTTTTGTTTAAAATTTCTGAGTGTAGTCCTTTTGTGCTATATTCTAGCAGTTTTTCTTTAAACATAGCAGTTGGGTCACCCTTAAGTATCTTATAAGTGTCTGCATCAGATAGATGTCTTAGACATTCTCTATTGTAGTCTTCGGTATTTAAAATCACTATAGCGCCCCCCTTGTCTGCGGGGCGTATAGTGATTTCTTTTTTGTCTTGGAGTTCCCTTATTGCTAAGACTTCTTTCTTTGATAGATTATTATTGTATATTCGTTTTTCTTTTAGTTTTCTTAAGTCCATCTCAACACATTTTTGGAATCCTGCCATTTCTGGGCCTATTTCATTTCTAGGAAATTTTTTTGACTTGTTTTTAAGATTAGTATGTGGGAATTTTTCAATTGTGTGTATTTGGGGAACTAAGGGATTTTTTAAAAAATATTTTTTTAAACAGATATTCTTTATAAATTTTTGTATACCAATGTAGGTATCGAATTTGTTCAATTTCGCAGATGGAGCAAATTTAAGCCCTTTGTTTAAAAGTGAAATTTGTGTTTGTGTCAGATCTACATCACTTAAATTGATGATGTTGTCATTATTATCTAATAATCTCTTCTGTAATTTTTGTGTCTTCTTCCGTCCTCTACGTGTTTTCTTTGGTCTCTTTGGTCCAAATGATGTTGTTGGTGTGTCGGTGTTGTGAATTGTTGTTCTACGTATCTCGGTGCTCGTGGGTGTCTTTGTTGGGGATAATTCTCTATGTGAGGGTTGTGATGTCTCAAGTTGTAGGGGTGTTTGGGGGGAGGGGGAGGGGTTTTGTTGTGTATCGGAGATACCGATCTTTTGTGTCTTATTCGTGTTGAGTGATGAGGTGGAGTCCGGTCTAAAAAAGCTTGTTCTGCGAAATTTTCAAATCGGTTCCTCACTGGTATATTATATCTTTGTCTTTCAGTGGGGATTACTTCTGCAGTACTTTCAATATCTGTTAATATCTCATTGGTTTTTGTTTTAGATTCTTGTATGTCAAACTTTCTTAATTTTTTACTTTTTTTGTATATAATATCTTGTTCAGTTTTATCTAGGCTTCTACAGATTTTATCTTGCCAACTGTTATATAGTTCATCTTTTACCAAGTATTCCATATTTACTTTTATTTGATTTATTTTTTCAGCTATTGTAGCTAGGATTTGTGTTCTGCGTTTGATTATTAGTTCAATTAGTCCCCGTGACTGTATATTTAAAAAATTATCCCATTCCTGGTTAAATTCCTCATTCCATAGGTCTTGAGCTGGTATTTTTGTTAATTGCAAACCTTTTGGTATTGTATTTTGACTCAAATATTGTTTTAGGGATTTTATTTCCCAATATTGTCTCAATTGTTTTAGTAACAAAGTCTCTAATTCTCTAAAGATCTCGGAAGTGGATTTCTCTCTAGTTGGTAATGAATTAAGATCATCCGAAACATCAAACATAAATGTATCAACTTTTTTGATTTTATGCTCCATATGGTTCCATACATCCATATTAGCAGTCGGAGTCCGCAGAACAAGCTTTTTTAGACCGGACTCCACCTCATCACTCAACACGAATAAGACACAAAAGATCGGTATCTCCGATACACAACAAAACCCCTCCCCCTCCCCCCAAACACCCCTACAACTTGAGACATCACAACCCTCACATAGAGAATTATCCCCAACAAAGACACCCACGAGCACCGAGATACGTAGAACAACAATTCACAACACCGACACACCAACAACATCATTTGGACCAAAGAGACCAAAGAAAACACGTAGAGGACGGAAGAAGACACAAAAATTACAGAAGAGATTATTAGATAATAATGACAACATCATCAATTTAAGTGATGTAGATCTGACACAAACACAAATTTCACTTTTAAACAAAGGGCTTAAATTTGCTCCATCTGCGAAATTGAACAAATTCGATACCTACATTGGTATACAAAAATTTATAAAGAATATCTGTTTAAAAAAATATTTTTTAAAAAATCCCTTAGTTCCCCAAATACACACAATTGAAAAATTCCCACATACTAATCTTAAAAACAAGTCAAAAAAATTTCCTAGAAATGAAATAGGCCCAGAAATGGCAGGATTCCAAAAATGTGTTGAGATGGACTTAAGAAAACTAAAAGAAAAACGAATATACAATAATAATCTATCAAAGAAAGAAGTCTTAGCAATAAGGGAACTCCAAGACAAAAAAGAAATCACTATACGCCCCGCAGACAAGGGGGGCGCTATAGTGATTTTAAATACCGAAGACTACAATAGAGAATGTCTAAGACATCTATCTGATGCAGACACTTATAAGATACTTAAGGGTGACCCAACTGCTATGTTTAAAGAAAAACTGCTAGAATATAGCACAAAAGGACTACACTCAGAAATTTTAAACAAAACAGAATTCAATTTTATTGTGGGAACACCGGGTAGACTTCCAGTATTATACTGTCTACCAAAAGTCCATAAAAATGCCACTTGTCCACCAGGTCGCCCCATAATATCGGGCATTGGATCCCTCACTGCAAACCTTTCAAAATATATAGATTCGTGGTTGCAACCTTTAGTCAAAAAAACCAAATCATATTTAAAAGATACAACAGAAGTGATCAAAATATTGGAGAAACTAAAAGTTGAGGATGATTGGATTTTAGCCACTCTAGATATAAAATCACTATATACAGTGATTAACCATGATCAGGGCATCCATGCACTCAAAGTCCAATTAGAAAAAGAGAATTTTAAACAGGAACATTTGAATTTTATTACAGAAGGAGTAAGACATATACTAGAACATAACTACTTCTTCTTTGAAAATAATTATTACCTACAGATCACGGGGACCGCCATGGGCACCAGGTTTGCCCCCAGTTATGCGAATCTATTTTTGGCATACTGGGAAGATTTATTTATTGATCCAATTATAGGGGGCAACCTGGTGCTCTGGCGCAGATATATCGACGACATCATCTTGATCTGGAGAGGTAATGAAACCAGCTTACATTCCTTCATTTTAGAGTTAAATAATAATATATACAATTTAAATTTTACAGCAAATATTAACCAATCAGAAACTGAATTTTTAGATTTAAAAATAACCAAAAAGGAAGATAAATATGTATGTTGCACTTTTCAGAAAACAACTGCGAAAAATGGTTACATACTATACTCTAGTTGCCATTTGCCCCAATGGTTGATAAATGTTCCCTTTGGACAATTTCGCCGTCTAAAAAGAAATTGTACTGAAGAATCACAATATCAGAAGGAAGCCGAGTTATTAAAAAATAAATTTACAGAGAAAAAATATCCCACACATATTTTAGAAACGGCATCCCAGAAAGTAAATGAAATATCTAGAGAAACCTTCTTTATAAATAATTCTGAAGAAAGCATAAATAATACAAAAAGTCAAAAACAAACTGACTACAGAATTATATTACCATTTTCTACTCAACACAAAAATATTGAACGAATTATCAATAAATATTGGCATTTACTAACACAAGATAAGATAATTGGCCCATTATTACCAAAAAAAGCACAGATCACCTATACACGGGCACAAAATTTAGGTTTAAAAATTGCTCCCTCAATAAAACATAACCCTAAAAAACCTTCGTCAATCAAAAACTGGATGAGTTTGAAGGGATTTTATAGGTGCGGTAAATGTCAAGGATGCAAAACTACAAAATTTCCCAAAAAAACAACTGAAATTAAATCATTCCAAAATAACTTCTCTATGACTATTAAAAACTTCCTCAGCTGTGATTCTTCTAGCGTAATATACCTAATCCAATGTCCGTGTGGGAAACAATACATTGGTAGGACGAAACGATGTTTAAAAACAAGAATAAGCGAACATCTACGCAATATTAAAAATGGTTATATGAAACACGCATTATCGAAACACTTCAAAGAAGTCCATAACAAAGACCCAAGGGGCATGTCCTTTATGGCACTACAAAAAATTGACACACATTGGCGAGGAGGCAAACATATAGACAAGATGTCTAGAGCCGAATCAAGAATGATATTTGATTTCGGAAGTTTGATTCCGATGGGTCTAAATGCAGATCTAGAAATATTCGGCTTTTTATAGAGTTATGGGCTGCATGTCCGCTTTCCGACGGAGAGCCCCATGTCAGGCTGTCTATCAGCACTGGGTCTCCCCCTCTGAGGCGGACATGCATCCCTATATCATCACACAACCTTTTCACCATTTTATCATCATTATTTTATCATCCTGCAGTATTTTATCATGTAACAAAATGTTCTTTTATATATTTTAATATTTTATATGTATTCCATTGTATATTCATTGTTTTAGCCATTATGTACGTATTTGTATTAAACCAAATAAGCTGCAACACTCAATTTTTATTGGGTAAATCAAGTCAGATGTTTTAAATGATATAGCAAGAAAACGCAACAGTAGCGAAAATGCCGCATCGAAATCGCATAAAAAAATTCTTGCACATTTGATCGGACATTTACTGAGAACTTTGAATCCAGGTCCGGATTTTGCATCCCTCTAATAGACCTATTTAAAGCCAATCGAAAATTGGGAGATCAGCTGCCACTGAAGAAGGGGAAAGAGGTCCCCGAAACGCGTTTGGCGTAAAAACAGCTGATAGCTCCCATCTCACCTAAAGGCCTGTCTACAGATGACACAAAGTCTGTGACTTTTTCAGTAAAAATTGGAGCGCTCCAGTAAGAAAATTTCTCTGTTGAAGTATCGACCGATCACAGCTATCGCCATACCTGAACACAGGCACGGACGGGAGGTACGTCACACACCACGTGAGACGCGGCGTTCTGGGATACCAACAGTCCGGCCATCAGCCTCTACGATACCCTGCTGTGGATCTAACCAGAAGCATATCACCGACCACGCTACCTCGGCGTCTGCCGAGATATATGGGAAAGGACTGCATACCATCAGGTATATGATACCTATCCTTACCTCGAATACCTGGGGCTAAGGTAAGACGAACTGTTAACCTTACAGCATACAGCACTTTATTCTATACCGAACGAAAAGCTATTTTTGGGAACCTGTTTTCCTCAAAGCCCCCTCCTGAGTACAGACATTACTCACTATTGTCCCTTTAACGTGACTTTTTCTGCTCATTAAAAAGAAAAGACACAGCATCTACCCATCTGTTTTACCATTAAGGCTTATATATGCAGCTATTTTGGTTTTAAGGACTTATCAGTTTTACGATTGTGAATCCTATCTCATCTTGCTGCGCAGCGTTTATTTTTATTTTCATTTGTATTAATCATTGTCACATTATTTGATTTTATCATTATTATTTGAATAAATTGTGTGATCACTTTACATTGTATTTTATACTATTTTTTAATACTATTTTTTAATACTATTTTTTAATACTATTTTTCAGTACATTCCATTCATTGTTTCTTACATACAGAGTGCCAGTCCAGTCTATATATCTATCTTTTAACATTTTTTCCTGTACGGGTGATAGTTTTCTGGCCTAGAGCACCTGGTCCAAATTTGCTGAAGAGTGAGCTATTCCTATTATTTTACTTCATGCTATATATTCTTGTTTTAGTTTATTACGAATATTTAAAAAAATGAATATATAGCACTATATCGAATATATTTGTTTTTTTGAATATTCGTCTTTTTTTTTTCAATCTGTACAGTTGTTCCACTTCGGCATACTCCTCCACGGCAAGCGTCCCTGTCACCATGGGAAAACTTGGGGGTTAGAATATACAATCGGATCTGAGTTTTTACGATCTCGAAAAACGGACAAAAATAGGACAGGACTCATAATTTTTGCGGGGGCACGGAACAGAGCAACAGATTATATTTTTTTTGCGGGGCCGCGGAATGAAGCAACGGATGCGGACAGCACACAGAGTGCTGTCCGCATCTTTTGCGGACCCATTGAAATGGTTCTGTATACGGACCGTATGCGGAACACAGAAAACGGCCCGTATACGGAACGCAAAATACTTTTGTGTGAACGAGCCATTACTGTGAGTTCCCCTGATTTTACAATCAGCCTCCAAATTTGACAAAGAAGTCTTTTTGTGAATTTTTTTTGACTTTTTGTATTTTTTTGCAGGTCTCTCTACTTTGTTAAAATGTGGACATGCACTTCCTCCTATGTTTTTTTTTACTAAGACTGAAATGTGAAACACTGGTCTTTAGTAAATGATCCTCATTGCCTCGCAAAGCCTGTAGATTCAGGATTTAAATAGTTTAACCAAAAATTCTAAAAGGATATGTTAATAGCTGTTCTAAAGTAGTGTTTTTTCTTGTTGGTTAATCATTGGCAACCACAATACCCAGTTTGTTTTCTGTTATTTAGGGTGTATATACATGGGATACTTTCTATAGTGTGGTCAAAATTGAATAAAGAAAAAACACATCGAATCCACATGCAGTTTAAGGTTACATGCACACGACCGGATCCGCAAAAAAACGGAAGACACCCGTCTGCCTTCCGCAATTTGCGGAACGGAACGGGGGGCCATTGATATAACTGCCTATTCTTGTCCGTTTTGCGGACAAGAATAGGACATGTTATATTTTTTTGGAGCAACGGAGTGCTGTCCGCATCTTTTGCGGCCCCATTGAAGTAAATGAGTCTGCATCCGAGCCGTCAAGACGGCTGCTCGGATGCGGACCCAAACAACGGCCGTGTGTATGAGACCTTACTGTGAGTTCTCCTGGTTTTACAATCAGCCTCCAAATTTGACACACACAAAAAAAAAGTGACTTTTTGGATTTTTTGCAACTCTCTCCACTTTTTTAAAAAGTGTGTATGCACCTGTTAATAAATTGTTTGCATCTTCCTCCAGTTTTTTTTTTTTTGTCAGACTGGAATGTGAAACACTGGTCTTTAGTAAATGATCCTCATTGTTTCACAAATTGTGTAGATTCAGGATTTAAAGAATTTACCCAAAAGTTCTGAAAGGCTATGTTAGCTGTTCTAAATTAATCTGTGTTTTTTCTTGTGTTGCTGCTGATCTCTTCTGCTAGGCATGGGATCTGAACAGAGTCACGCTGGGTTCAGACCTGAGCGTACTGAACGTACGCTCTGTATGCGCGATTGTATGGGCGTTTGCAATCCCGCATACAGAGACAATCGAACGCCCATTGTCGCGCGTTCCCGCTGAAGTCTATGTGCGGGAACGCGCGACAAGACGCCCCAAAGAAGCTCCTGTACTTCTTGGGGCGTCGGGCGTTTTACAGCGCGGTCGTACGCGCTGTAAAACGCTCAGGTGAGAACCATTCCCATAGGGAATCATTGGTTCTTGCCTGTTGAGCGTTTTACAGCGCGTAGGAACGCTCTGTAAAACGCTCAGGTCTGAACCCAGCCTCAATCTTCTTATCCCTCTGGCAAACAATATAGGGGCACATCAAGTAAGACCAGTGTTTTAGATGGTGGTCTTAATTAGAAATAAGCGAATTTCTAAAAAATTCGTTTTGGCCGCTTCGCCGAATTTTTCAAAAACATTCACTTTGATCCAAATTTATTTGTGGAAAATACCATAAAAAAACTGCTATTTCCGGGCTGCAGAGAGACTGTATAGGGGTGTAGAACACGGTGCCTTGCAGTAACACGCATAGGGAGTCTGCTGGGGTAGTGAAGTAATACTGTGAGTCAGTATGACATTCAGATGACAGGCGTCGCTCTTAGAATCACTGCACACTTCACTTATTTGGGCAGTCACGGGCCAAAACTGACCAAATAAGTCAAGTATGAACTCAGCCTTACAGGTCAATGTTACCGCTAAGAAGAAGCGCACTCCTTTTACACCCTCGTCAGCTGATTCCACATAGATGTCTACAGAACCTGTTCCATTAAATGGTTATACAAGTAGAGCCCCCTGACAGAGTGGAGAGGGTGTCATCAGTAAGTTTGTGTTGACGTCACTGATTACGTTGCCCTTCCTCTGATCCATCAGAACAATAATCCAAAAAAAACAGATCCTGTCTGTTGAGCATCCACCTTCACTCGGTCAGCATTTGGTCAGTAATCCATCAGTTCTGCTATACAAAGAAAAACAGGAATGGATTCAAAACAAAGATGACAAGTAAATGGAATATTTGTATTTCTTCTGTGTTTTGTACCCACTCCTGCTTTTGGCGTCAAAATCACAAACCAATTCTGATAGGACCATACAGGCCTTACAGCTGCTACACACTTTTAGGATCCGTTGTGCGTCTAATTTTTCCTTCCTTCTGACATAACAGAAAAAGGGTCAAATAAATGATGATGTCAGCCAGGCCGAATGGCAAAATAGTGGCCCAGTCATGAAGTGCAGAGGGTAGGAACAGCATGAAAAGTCCTCAGAGTGGCCCTGTGACATAGTGGTACAGTGGAAGCAGGATGAGCAGGCCAGATAGTGGCACAATGACAGTGTGGAGGCAGCAGCAGCATCAGGAGGCCACAGAGTGACACAATAACAATGTGGAGGTGGCGGCAGCATCAGAAGGCCACAGAGTTGCAAGGTGACATAGTGTGGAGGTGGCAGCAGCATGAGAAGACCACAGAGTGGCAAGGTGACATAGTATGGAGGGGGCAGCAGCATCAGGAGACCACAGAGTGGCAAGGTGAAAAAGTGTGGAGGTAGAGATTTCAATAATCCGCAGCACTCACCGGTAGATGGTGAAAAAAAATGTTTCGACCTTAGTTGGTCTTTATCAAGCAGTGGGTTCCCATATCCCAGTGTGCCTTAAATAGTGTATGTAGGTGGGTACAATAGTGGGTGTGTATAGTTCCTCCTCCCAAGTGGGAGTATACTTCTATCTACACAAAACATAATTCAGCTATAAGAACGTTCAAGAGATACTTCAATATCATCAAAGTGATTTAACACACCTAAAGAATTATCAGGAACACCTGTTCTATTTCTCATTAATGCGATTATCTAGTCAACCAATCACATGGCAGTTGCTTCAATGCATGTAGGGCTGTGGTCCTGGTCAAGACAATCTCCTGAACTTCAAACTGAATGTCAGAATGGGAAAGAAAGGTGATTTAAGCAATTTTGAGCGTGGCATGGTTGTTGGTGCCAGACGGGCCGGTCTGAGTATTTCACAATCTGCTCAGTTACTGGGATTTTCACGCACAACCATTTCTAGGGTTTACAAAGAATGGTGTGAAAAGGGAAAAACATCCAGTATGCGGCAGTCCTGTGGGCGAAAATGCCTTGTTTATGCTAGAGGTCAGAGGAGAATGGGCTGACTGATTCAAGCTGATAGAAGAGCAACGTTGACTGAAATAACCACAACCGAGATATGCAGCAAAGCATTTGTGAAGCCACAAAACACACAACCTTGAGGCGGATGGGCTACAACAGCAGAAGACCCCACCGGATACCACTCATCTCCACTATAATTAGGAAAAAGAGGCTACAATTTGCACGAGCTCACCAAAATTGGACTGTTGAAAACTGGAAAAATGTTGCCTGGTCTGATGAGTCTCGATTTCTGTTGAGACATTCAAATGGTAGAGTCCTAATTTGGCCATCCCTCATGACCATCATGTACCCATCCTCCGATGGCTACTACCAGCAGGATAATGCACAATGTCACAAAGCTTGAATCATTTCAAATTGGTTTCTTGAACATGACAATGAGTTCACTGTACTAAAATGGCCCCCACAGTCACCAGATCTCAACCCAGTAGAGCATCTTTGGGATGTGGTGGAACGGGAGCTTTGTGCCCTGGATGTGCATCCCTCAAATCTCCATCAACTGCAAGATGCTATCCTATCAATATGGGCCAACATTTCTAAAGAATGCTATCAGCACCTTGTTGAATCAATGCCACGTAGAATTAAAGCAGTTCTGAAGTCAAAAGGGGGTCCAACACTGTATTAGTATGGTGTTCCTAATAATTCTTTAGGTGAGTGTGTATAGTGATGAAGTCAAATCATTCCCTTATGTCTCACTTGTGTATGATGATCTCCACGATAGACCCGTGTGGAGGTAGCAGCAGCATGAGGAAATATAGAAACATAGAATGTGTCGGCAGATAAGAACCATTTTGCCCATCTAGTCTGCCCAATATACTGAAAACTATGAATAGTCCCTGGCTAGAGTTGAGCAGACACCTGGAAGTTCGGTTTCGACGGGTTCGGCCGAAATTCACAAAAAAGTTTGAGTTTGAGACCCGAACTTGACCCCGAACCTCACTGAAGTCAATGGGGACCCGAACTTTTGAGCACTAAAATGTCTCTAAAAATGTCATGGAAAGGGCTAGAGGGCTGCAAATGCCAACAAAATGTGGTTAAGAGCATAGCAAGTGCTCTGCAAACAAATGTGGATAGGGAAATGACTTCAAATAACATAAAATATGTAAAATAATAATAATAATAATCTTGATCTCGGAGGACAAGGTCAGTATGGAGTAGGAGGTTGAGGAGGCAGTGGATGTGGCGGTGTAGGTGGAAGTGGCCGTGGAGGAGGAGGAGGTAGCCTACACTGGTTTTTGGTTTTAAATTTTATTTTTTTATTTTTTAAATTAGGGTACACCCCAAAACATCGGGAAATATAACCTGTGATACCTCCAGCCGTGCTAAACAAACGTTCAGACAATACACTGGCTGCAGGGCAGGCCAGCACCGCCAAGGCATAAAGGGCAAACTCAGGCCATGTGCCTAATTTGAAGACCCAGAAGTTGCAGGGGGCAGACCCATCAGTCAGTTCGTTTAGGCACGTGCACACATACTGCCCCACCATGTTGCACATCCCTGTGATGTTCACAATCCAATTTGATATCTGCTCTATCAACTTTCGATGTTCGTTTCTATGCCTACAAGGGGATCACAGTTATCGGCGAATCAGGGTTCCAAGCCAGAGAGGGAGCGTGAGAAAGGGATAGCACATCCAAGGGAGATCCATGGATGAAATATAATTGTGATTGAGTGAAAATGTGGGAGAAGCTATTAAAACTGAAGAATCGAAGGAAAGGAAGGGGCGCGTGGCAATTACCCACTTCCGATTTGGGGAGGTAGTGACTATAAATAATACAGGACTCTTAAGATGCCCTGTTATTGGAATAATTAATAAAAAATTATAGGGAATGTCACTGGGGTATTTAGGATTTGGAAACGTTAGCCAGGAGAGGCCCTGCTGCCACTTTGTTGACGCTAGATAACTTCTGCCTGATTACACGTCACTGTGACGTTCACGATCCATTTGGATATCTTCTCTATCAACCTTCGATGTTCTTTTCTGAGCCTACTAGGTTGATCACTGGCGAATCAGGGTTCCACGCCGGAGAGGGAGCGTGAGAAATAGAGACCACATCCAAGGGAGGTTAATTTGTTTAAATTAAATATGATCGAGCGGAAAAGTGGAACAAATTATTTAATCGCAAATTTGAGACAAGTTGTTAAAGTTTAAGCATTGAATGAAAGGAGGGGGCGCGCATCAATTAAAGAACATTTTTAAAATTTTATTCCCTGTCACCTATGCAGAGTATGGGTTTGTATACGGCAAAATTGGTAAAATGTCACCTGACAATGTAACAGACGATTTTTTTAAATGTATGTCCGTATCACCTAAGCAGAGCAGGGGTTTAATTACGGCAAAAATGGTTAAATGTCACCCAAGAATGTAACAGACAAATTAATGAATTTTTTTACCTTCCTACTAGGTAGAGCAGGGGTATATCACACCCGAAAATTGGTAAATTTCACGCAAATATGTCACAGACAAATTTTTTATTTTTTTTTTACCTCTCTACTAGGTATAGCAGTGGTATTTTATACCCAAAAATTGATGAATTTCACCAGAAAATGTAAAAAACAAATTATTAAAATGTTTTTACTGGTCTACTGGGTACAGACGGTCTATATCACACCCAAAAATTGGTGAATTTCACCCGAAAATGGAACAGACAAATTAGTGAAATGTAACCTGTAGAGCAGGGGTATATCACACCTAAAAAATTGTGAACTTCACCTGAATATGTAACAGATGATTTAGTGGAATCTTTTACCTGTATACTAGGTAGAGCAGGGGTATATCACACCCCAAAATTTGTGACAGATAATTTTTTTTTTTTTACCTGTCTACTAGGTATAGCAGTGGTAAATCACACCCAAATATTGTTGAATTTCACTAGAAAATTTAACAGACAAATTAGTAAAATGTTTTCACCTGTCTACTAGGTACAGCCGGGGTATATCACTCCCAAAAATTGGTGAATTTCACCCGAAAATGTAACAGACAAATTAGTGAAATGTTACCTGTCTACTAGGTACAGCTGGGGTATATCACACCCAAAAATTGGTGAATTTCACCCGAAAATGTAACAGACAAATTAGTGAAATGTTACCTGTCTACTAGGAAGAGCAGGGGTATATCACACCCAAAAATTTGTGAATTTCACCCGAAAATGTAACAGACAAATTAGTGAAATGTTACCTGTCTACTAGGAAGAGCAGGGGTATATCACACCCAAAAATTGGTGAATTTCACCCGAAAATGTAACAGACAAATTAGTGAAATGTTACCTGTCTACTAGGAAGAGCAGGGGTATATCACACCCAAAAATTGGTGAATTTCACCCGAATATGTAACAGACAAATTAATGTGTTTTTTTTTTACCTGTCTACTAGGTATAGCAGTGGTACATTACACCCAAAAAAAATTTAATTTCACCTGAAAATTTAACAGACAAAATAGTAAAATGTTTTTACCTGTCTACTAGGTACAGCAGTTAGTATATCACACCCAAAAATGTGTAAATTTCAACCAAATATGTAAAACAAAAATTTGTGAAATGTTACCTGTCTACTAGGTAGAGCAGGGGTCTATCACACCCAAAAATTTGTGAATTTCACCCAAATATTAACAAACAAATTAATGAAATGTTAACAGTCTACTAGGTAGAACAGGGGTATATCACACCCAAAATTTTTGAATTTCACCCGAATATGTAACAGACAAATTAGTGTTTTTTTTTACCTGTCTACTAGGTATAGCAGGGGTATTTCACACCCAAAAATGGGTGAATTTTACCCGAATATGTAACAGACAAATTAATGTGTTTTCTTTTTACCTGTCTACTAGGTATAGCAGTGGTATTTCACACCCAAAAATTGGTGAATTTCACTCGAAAATGTGACAGACAAATTAGTGAAATGTTACCTGTTTACTAGGTGGAACAGAGGTATAGCACTCCTAAAAACTGGTGAATTTCACCCAAATATGTAACATACGAATTAGTGAAATGTTACCTGTCTACTAGGTAACATAGTAACATAGTACATAAGGCCGAAAAAAGACATTTGTCCATCCAGTTCGGCCTGTTATCCCGCAAGTTGATCCAGAGGAAGGCAAAAACAAAACAAAACAAAAAAAAACCCTGTGAGGTAGAAGCCAATTTTCTCCACTTTAGGGGACTATAAACTTCCTTCCCGACTCCAATCAGGCCATCAGAATAACTCCCTGGATCAACGACCCCTCTCTAGTAGCTATAGCCTGTAATATTATTAAGCTCCAGAAATACATCCAGGCCCCTCTTGAATTCCTTTATTGTACTCACCATCACCACCTCCTCAGGCAGAGAGTTCCATATTCTCACTGCTCTTACCGTAAAGAATCCTTTTCTATGTTTGTGTACAAACCTTCTTTCCTCCAGACGCAGAGGATGTCCCCTCGTCACAGTCACAGTCCTGGGGATAAATAGCTGATGGGATAGATCTCTGTACTGACCCCTGATATATTTATACATATTAATTAGATCTCCCCTCAGTCGTCTTTTTTCTAAAGTGAATAACCCTAATTTTGATAATCTTTCAGGGTACTGTAGTTGCCCCATTCCAGTTATTACTTTAGATGCCCTCCTCTGGACCTTCTCCAGCTCTGCTATGTCTGCCTTGTTTACAGGAGCCCAGAACTGTACACAGTACTCCATGTGTGGTCTGACTAGCGATTTGTAAAGTGGTAGGACTATGTTCTTATCACGGGAATCTATGCCCCTTCTGATGCAACCCATTATCTTGTTGGCCTTGGCAGCAGCTGCCTGACACTGGTTTTTGCAGCTTAGTTTGCTGTTTATTAAAATTCCTAGATCCTTTTCCATGTCAGTGTTACCGAGTGTTTTACCATTTAGTATGTACGGGTGACTTGCATTTTTCCTTCCCATGTGCATAACTTTACATTTATCAGTGTTAAACCCCATCTGCCACTTATCTGCCCAAGCCTCCAATCTATCCAGATCCCTCTGTAGTAGTATACTGTCCTCATCAGTGTAAATTACTTTACACAGTTTAGTGTCATCTGCGAAAATTGATACTTTACTATGCAAGCCTTCTACAAGATCATTAATAAATATATTGAAGAGAATAGGGCCCAATACTGACCCCTGAGGTACCCCACTAGTGACAGTGACCCAATCTGAGTGTGTACCGTTAATAACCACCCTCTGTTTTCTATCACTGAGCCAGTTACTTACCCACATACAGATGTTTTCTCCCAGTCCGAGCATTCTCATTTTATATACTAACCTTTTATGTGGTACAGTGTCAAATGCTTTGGAGAAGTCCAGATATACGACATCCATTGATTCGCCGCTGTCAAGTCTAGAACTTACCTCCTCATAGAAACTGATTAAATTAGTCTGACATGACCGATCCCTCACGAAGCCATGCTGATATGGCGTTATTTGCTTATTTCTGTTGAGATGCTCTAATATAGCATCTCTCAGAAAACCTTCAAACAGTTTACCCACAACAGATGTTAAACTTACCGGCCTATAGTTTCCAGGCTCTGTTTTTGGCCCCTTTTTGAATATTGGCACCACATATGCCATGCGCCAATCCTGTGGGACATTCCCTGTCAGTATAGAGTCTGCAAATATCAGAAATAAGGGTCTGGCTATGACATTACTTAATTCCTTTAGGATACGGGGGTGTATGTCATCCGGTCCTGGCGATTTGTCTATTTTAATCTTTTTAAGTCGCTGATGTACTTCTTCCTGGGTCAGACAGGACACTTTTAATGGGGAATTTATTTTTGCATTCTGCATGTCATCTGACAATTTATTTTCCTCAGTGAATACATTGGAGAAAAAAATATTTAACAGCTTTGCTTTCTCCTCATCGCTCTCTGCGACTTCCCCCTCATTACTCTTTAAAGGGCCGACACCTTCAGATTTATACTTTTTAACATTTATATAATTGAAGAACATTTTAGGGTTAGTTTTACTCTCTTTGGCAATTAATCTCTCGGTCTCTAGTTTGGCCGCTTTATTTGTTTTTTACATGTTCTATTTTTTTCCTTATAGTTTTTCAGTGCTTCCGTGCTCCCCTCCTGTTTCAGTGAATGATATGCTTTCTTTTTGTCATTTATTGCTTTCTTACAGTTCTATTTATCCACATTGGTTTCTTTTTGTTCCTTAACCTTTTATTACCATACGGTATGTACCTCTCACAATGAGATTTTAGGATGTTTTTAAAGATATCCCATTTTGTGGCTGTATTTTTATTTTTGAGGACTTTGTCCCAGTTAGTTTGGCCTATGGCCTCTCTTAGTTGGCTAAATTTAGCTTTTTTGAAGTTTGGTATTTTTGTTCCTCCCTGTAGAAACGCTCTTTTGAATGATAATTGGAAGGTTATTACTTTGTGGTCACTATTTCCCAGGTGTCCCCCAACCTGCACGTCTGTTGTTCTGTCCGGCCTATTGGTTAATACTAAGTCCAGTATGGCCGTCCCTCTAGTCGGGTCCTGAACCAGTTGGGAGAGGTAATTGTCTTTGGTTATTGCCAAGAACCTGTTTCCTTTATGAGATATACAAGTTTCAGTTTCCCAGTCTATATCTGGGTAGTTGAAGTCCCCCATAATAACCACCTCATTATGATTTGCCGCCTCGTCTATCTCGTTTAGTAATAGATTTTCTGTGGACTCTGGTATATTAGGTGGTTTATAGTAAACTCCTATTAGTAATTTATTGTTGTTTTTAGCTCCATGTATCTCTACCCACACTGACTCCACATGTTCATGTCCCTCACTTATATCTTCGCGGAGTGTGGGCTTTAGACCGGACTTTACATAAAGGCAGACCCCTCCCCCTCTCCGGTTTTGACGATCCTTTCTAAACAGACTGTAACCTTGTACATTAACCGCCCAGTCATAGCTATCATCCAGCCATGTCTCAGTTATTCCCACTATGTCATAGTTCTCCTCACACATCACTAATTCCAGTTCACCAGTTTTATTAGTCAGACTTCTGGCATTAGTATACATACATTTGAGAGGTTTATGTATATTTTTTACCCTACACCTTTCCTTCTGAACTGTTCTAGTCCCTCCTTCCATTCCTCCCCCAGTCCCATTACCTTGCCCCCGGTCTCTATCTGCGCTATCTTCCCGTCCTATAACGTAATTACCCTCCCCCCCAGTCCCTAGTTTAAACACTCCTCCAACCTTCTAGCCATCTTTCTCCCCAGCACAGCTGCCCCTTCCCCATTGAGGTGCAGCCCGTCCCTACGATAGAGCCTGTAGCCGATAGAAAAATCGGCCCAGTTCTCCAGGAACCCAAACCCCTCCTTCCTACACCAGTTCTTGAGCCACTTGTTAATCTCCCTAATCTCCCGTTGCCTTTCTTGTGTGGCTCGTGGTACAGGCAGTATTTCGGAAAATACTACCTTTGAGGTCCTTGCCCTCAGCTTTTGACCTAAATCCCTGAAATCATTTTTAAGGACTCTCCACCTACCTCTAACTTTGTCATTGGTTCCGATATGGACCATGACCGCTGGATCTTCTCCAGCCCCTCCCAGTAATCTGTCAACCCGATCCGCGATGTGTCGAACTCTAGCGCCAGGAAGACAGCACACTGTTCGGCGATCACGGTCTTTGTGACAGATTTCCCTATCTGTTCCCCTAATAATGGAGTCGCCCACTACCAGCACCTGTCTGGCCTGCCCTGCTCTCCTGGTTCCCTGCTTACTGGAGCTGACATTTCCCTGACTGGCAGAGGAAGTGTCCGGCTGCAGCAGTGCCGTCCCCGGACTGACATCCCCCTCATCTGCCAAACGTGCAAACTTATTGGGGTGTGTCAGATCAGGGCTAGCCTCCCTGGCACTCTTCCCTCTACCCCGCTTTCTAACTGTTACCCAGCTAGCTACCTCACTTTCCTCAGCCTCCTCTCTGTCACCCTCCCCCTCATCTACCCCAAAGAGTGCTTGCTCGGTGAGAAGCAAACTCTTTTGCAAATTATCAATGCCTCTCAGTGTTGCAACTTGCCCGTTTAGAGACTCGATTTGCTAGAATACAAACACTTAACTTTCAATGATCTCTGCTGCAATCCACACTCAGCCACCTGCAATCACTCCCACAAAACCACACACAGCACTAGAACACCTTGTTTTTTTAACTCCACTTAATGAGAAGCCCACTTAGTACAGCAAGCCTCAGGAAGAGCAGGAACAGAGCAGGGGTATATCACACCCAATAATTGGTGAATTTCACCCGAATATGTAACAGACAAATTTGTTATATGTTACCTGTCTACTAGGTAGAGCCGGGGTCTATCACGCCTAAAAAATTGTGAATTTCACCTGAATATGTAACAGACAAATTTTTTTTTTTTTTTTTAACTGTCTAAAAAATTGGTGAATTTCACCTGAAAATGTAAAAGACAAATTTGTGAAATGTTACCTGTCTACTAGGTAGAGAAGGGGTATATCACACCCAAAAATTGGTGAATTTCACCCGAATATGTAACAGACAAATTTGTGAAATGTTACATGTCTACTAGGTAGAGCAGAGATGTAGCACTCCCAAAAAATGGTGAACTTCACCTGAATATGTAAAAGATGATTTTAGTGTAATTTTTTTTCCTGTCTACTAGGTACAGCAGGGGTATATCACTCCCAAAAGATTGGGGAATTTCACCCGAATAGTAACACACAAATTCATGATTTTTTTTTACCTGTCTACTAGGTATAGCAGTGGTACATCACACCCAAAAATTGTTGAAATTCACCTGAATATTTAACAGACAAATTAGTGAAATATTTTTACCTGTCTACTAGGTATAGCAGGGGTATATCACACCCAAAAATTTGCGAATTTCACCTGAATATGTAACAGACAAATTAGTGAAATGTTACCTGTCTACTAGGTAGAGCAGGGGTATATCACATCCAAAAAAATTGTGAATTTCTCCTGAATATGTAACAGACAAATTAGTGAAATTTTTTACCTGTCTACTAGGTACAGCAGTGGTATTTCACACCCAAAAATTTGTGAATTTCACCCGAATATGTAACAGACAAATTAATGATTTTCTTTTTTTACCTGTCTACTAGGTATAGCAGTGGTATTTCAAACCCCAAAATTTGTGAATTTCACCTGAATATGTAACAGACAAATTTGTGAAATGTTACATTGTCACGTACCGGCAGGACAGGTAGTGGATCCTCTGGACCAGAGAGGCGATGGCGCGGGTTGTACTAAAGGACCGGTTCTAAGCAGTTACTGGTTTTCACCAGAGCCCGCCGCAAGGCGGGATGGATTTGCTGCGGTGGTAACTACCAGGTCGTGTCCCCTAGTAACAACTCGACCTCTCTGGCAGCTGATAAGGCGTGGTACACAGGGAGAAGGCAAGAGCGTAGTCGGACGTAGCAGAGGTCAGGGCAGGCGGCAAAGGTTCTAAGGCGAGTAGACGGTAGCAACGGGTTCGGCAACAGGCAAGGCAAACAAACACTGTGGAACGCTTTCTCTGAGGCACAAGGCACAAAGATCCGGCAGGAAGCTGTGGGAGGAGAAGGTATAAATGGGCAGTGCACAGGTGCAGCCTAATTAAGTCAGCACTGCCTCTCACAAACCTTAACCCTTAATATCCCTTTTGGACCAGGCACCAATCACTGGTGCACTGGCCCTTTGAATCTAAGAGTCCCGGCGCACGCGCGCCCTAGAGAGCGAGGACGCACACGCCGAGACACTGGAGTGCTGCCTGGGGGCATACGCTGTGAGCGCTCCGCGGCCAGCAGGGGACCCGGAGCGCTCAGCGTAACAGTACCCCCCCCCCCTTTGGTCTCCCTCTCTTTTTGGTACCGAAGAACTTGCGGATGAGACTGCGGTCCAGGATGTTCTCCTCCGGCTCCCATGACCTCTCCTCAGGACCGCAGCCCTCCCAGTCGACCAAAAAAAATCTTTTTCCCCGGGAGATCTTGGTCGCCAAGATCTCCTTGACAGAGAATATATCGGAGGTACCGGCGACAGGGGTGGGAGAAACAAGCTTGGGAGAAAAACGGTTAAAGACAGCAGGTTTAAGAAGGGAGACATGGAAGGAGTTATGGATTCGGAGGGAGGGAGGAAGATGGAGCTGATAAGAAACTTGATTGATACGACTCTTGATTTTATAGGGTCCCAAGAAACGAGGGCCCAACTTGTAACTTGGGACCCTAAATCGGATGTACCTAGAGGAGAGCCACACCTTGTCACCCGGGCGAAATTCCGGAGGAGATCTGCGTCTCTTGTCAGCTTGAACCTTCATACGGGCGGAAGCCTTGAGGAGAGCAGCGTGGGTTTCTCGCCAGATGGAGGAAAAATCCTGTACAAGACTGTCCACGGCAGGTACAGAAGAAGGAGTGGGAGACTGCGGCAGAGGTGGAAGAGGATGACGGCCAAAAACGACAAAGAAAGGAGACTTGTTAGAGGCAGAGGATTGTTTGTAGTTGTAGGAGAACTCCGCCCAGGGAAGTAGATCAGCCCAGTCGTCATGGCGTGAGGATACAAAGTGACGCAGATAGTCACCCAAAATTTGGTTCACCCGTTCTACTTGGCCGTTAGACTGAGGATGGTACGAAGAAGAAAAGTCCAATTTGATCCCGAGCTGAGCACATAGAGCCCTCCAGAATTTGGAGACGAATTGTACCCCACGATCCGAGACAATATGTTTGGGAAGGCCATGGAGACGGAAGATGTGTTGGAAAAATTGTTTGGCCAACATGGGTGCAGAGGGTAGACCGGGCAGGGGTACAAAGTGAGCCATCTTGGAAAAGCGATCCACCACGACCCAAATAACGGACTTGCCATGGGAGGAGGGAAGATCTGTAATAAAGTCCATGGCGATGTGAGACCAGGGAACTTCAGGAACGGGTAGAGGCAAGAGGAGACCCGCTGGTTTCTGGCGAGGCGATTTATCCCGGGCGCAAATCATACAGGCCTGGACGAAGTCCGAGACATCTTTCTCTAGAGAAGACCACCAGTACCTTTGGGAGATTAGTTGGAGAGACTTTTGCACCCCTGGATGACCGGCAAAAGGGGAGGCGTGGCCCCACTTGAGAATTCGCAGCCGCTGACGTGGGGGTACGTAGGATTTGCCAGGAGGAAGAAGGCGCAGGTCCACGGGAGCGACTGTTATAAGGCGTTCTGGAGGGATAATATATCGAGGTGTTAACTCGTCGCCCACCACATCAGAGGAGCGAGACAGAGCATCTGCCCTAATGTTCTTACAAGCTGGACGGAAATGGATCTCAAAATTAAAGCGGGCGAAGAACAGAGACCAACGAGCCTGACGGGGATTTAATCTCTGAGCAGACTGGAGATAAGCCAGGTTCTTGTGGTCCGTGAAGATGTACACAGGATGTGTGGCGCCCTCGAGTAAATGTCTCCATTCCTCCAGTGCCAATTTAATAGCCAGCAGTTCCCTGTCCCCAATGGAGTAATTTCTCTCTGCGGAAGAGAATGTTTTAGAAAAGAAGCCACAAGTAGAAGTCTTGCCCCGGGAAGACTTCTGGGTGAGGACAGCTCCGGCTCCCACCGAGGAGGCATCCACTTCAAGAGAGAAAGGCTTGGTGGAATCTGGTCTAGAGAGAACGGGTGCAGAGGCAAAGGCGCATTTCAGGGACTGGAAGGCTTCCTCGGCTTGGGAAGGCCAGGATTTGGGGTTAGCTCCTTTTCTTGTGAGGGCCACGATAGGAGCTACCAGAGTGGAATAGTGAGGGATGAATTGCCTGTAGTAATTCGCAAAGCCCAGAAATCTTTGTATGGCTCGGAGACCAGAGGGGCGTGGCCAATCCAGAACCGCCGAGAGCTTGGCTGGGTCCATTTGAAGTCCTTGGGCTGAGATAATGTATCCCAGGAAAGGCAGGGAGGTCCGTTCAAAAAGACATTTTTCAAGTTTAGCGTACAGGCGATTTCTCCTAAGACGAGTAAGAACTTGTTGCACATGGACCCTGTGTTGATCCAAATTGGAGGAAAAGATCAGGATATCATCCAGGTATACGACCACGCAGGTGTAAAGTAAGTCCCTGAAAATATCATTGACGAATTCCTGGAAGACAGCAGGTGCGTTGCAGAGGCCGAAGGGCATCACCAAATACTCAAAATGGCCATCCCTTGTGTTAAAGGCGGTCTTCCATTCGTCTCCTTCCCGGATACGGATCAGATTATAGGCCCCTCGAAGGTCCAATTTTGTGAAGATCTTAGCCCCTCGGAGACGATCAAATAGCTCAGAGATTAGAGGCAGAGGGTAACGGTTCTTGATGGTAATTTTATTAAGACCTCTGTAGTCAATGCAGGGGCGGAGGGAGCCGTCTTTTTTTGTCACGAAGAAAAAACCGGCCCCAGCAGGAGAAGAAGATTTTCTTATGAATCCTCTCTGTAGGTTCTCACGTATATAGTCGGACATGGCAAGAGTCTCAGGAGGTGAGAGAGGATAAATTCTGCCCCGAGGTGGAGTAGAACCGGGTATCAGGTCGATCGGGCAATCATAGGATCGGTGAGGAGGAAGGACCTCAGCTTGTTTCTTGCAGAAGACATCCGCGAAGGAATGGTATGGCTTGGGCAGCCCAGAAGGCGGAGAAACTTGCGGGTTCTGTTTGACCAGAGCAGGCTTGAGACAGCGGTCCGAACAGGAGGAACCCCAACGCAGGATCTCACCGGTGGACCAATTCAGGACAGGACTATGACGTTGAAGCCACGGCAGACCCAGGAGGAGTTCGGAGGAACAGAAGGGAAGGACAAAGAACTCTATAGTCTCGGTATGAAATATTCCGATGTCCATCTGCAGAGGCTGGGTACGGAACTGTACGGTGGCAGAGAGTCTCTCACCGTTAACAGTAGAGATGAAAAACGGCTTGGGTAGACGGATTACTGGAATACGGTACTTATCAACCAAGGAGGCGTGAATGAAGTTGCCAGCTGAACCGGAATCCAAGAAGGCGGCTGCGGAGAAAGAGGACTTGGAAGAGATGATCAACTGCACGGGTATGATGAGACGTGGAGAGGAAGAATCCACACCTAGCAACGCCTCTCCCACGTTTACTAGGTGCGAGCGTTTCCCGAACGCGGTGGACGGAGAGGACAATCTCTAAGGAAGTGCTCGGTACTGGCACAGTACAGACACAGGTTCTCGTTTCTGCGGCGGCTTCGTTCTTGCGGAGTCAGGCGTGACCGATCCACCTGCATGGCTTCCACGGCGGAAAGCCCAGTAGCGGGTTGAGGTGGACGCAGAAAAACGGGAGCCAGACGAGGAAAGCGTCTAGGACGAGCTTTTTCCTTTTCAAGGAGGAGTTCCTCTTGTCTTTCGGCGAAACGTTTGTCTATCCTAGTGGCCAGCAAGATGAGGTCACTAAGAGTGGAAGGAAGCTCACGTGCAGCCAGAACGTCCTTTACTTCACTATTAAGTCCCTTCTTGAAGGTGGCGCAAAGGGCTTCATTGTTCCAGTTCAGCTCAGAGGCCAGGGTGCGGAACTGAATGGCATAGTCACCCACGGAAGAACCTCCTTGGGTCAAATTTAGTAAGGCAGTCTCTGCGGAGGTAACCCGGGCAGGCTCCTCAAAAACATTCCGGAACTCTAGGCAGAAGCTCTGGACGGAAGCGGTGGCAGGATCTGCGCGGTCCCATAGTGGTGTAGCCCAGGCCAGGGCCTTCCCGGACAGCAAACTGAGAATAAAGGCTACCTTGGCTCGCTCAGAAGGAAACTGGTCAGACAGAAGCTCGAGGTGGAGAGAGCACTGCGACAAGAACCCACGGCACTGCTTAGGATCTCCGTCATATTTGTCTGGTAGGGACAAACGGATTCTGGAACCGGTGGCAACTGCAGGCGGAGGTGACGCAGCAGGAGCAGACGGAGGAGCTGGCTGTTGCTGAGAAGGCAGGAGCTGCTGCAACATGGCGGTCAGCTGGGCCAGCTGTTGACCCTGCTGGGCCACAATAGTGGTGAGGTCCGCTAGGCTTGGCAGGGGAACATCAGCGGGATCCATGGCCGGATCTTACTGTCACGTACCGGCAGGACAGGTAGTGGATCCTCTGGACCAGAGAGGCGATGGCGCGGGTTGTACTAAAGGACCGGTTCTAAGCAGTTACTGGTCTTCACCAGAGCCCGCCGCAAGGCGGGATGGATTTGCTGCGGCGGTAACTACCAGGTCGTGTCCCCTAGTAACAACTCGACCTCTCTGGCAGCTGATAAGGCGTGGTACACAGGGAGAAGGCAAGAGCGTAGTCGGACGTAGCAGAGGTCAGGGCAGGCGGCAAAGGTTCAAAGGCGAGTAGACGGTAGCAACGGGTTCGGCAACAGGCAAGGCAAACAAACACTGTGGAACGCTTTCTCTGAGGCACAAGGCACAAAGATCCGGCAGGAAGCTGTGGGAGGAGAAGGTATAAATGGGCAGTGCACAGGTGCAGCCTAATTAAGTCAGCACTGCCTCTCACAAACCTTAACCCTTAATATCCCTTTTGGACCAGGCACCAATCACTGGTGCACTGGCCCTTTGAATCTAAGAGTCCCAGCGCACGCGCGCCCTAGAGAGCGAGGACGCACACGCCGAGACACTGGAGTGCTGCCTGGGGGCATACGCTGTGAGCGCTCCGCGGCCAGCAGGGGACCCGGAGCGCTCAGCGTAACATACATTTCTACTAGGTAGAGCAGAGGTATATCACACCCAAAAATTGGTGAACTTCACCTGAATATGTAAAAGACGATTTAGTGTAATTTTTTTTACCTGTCTACTAGGTACAGCAGGGGTATATCACTCCCAAAAAATTGGGGAATTTCACCCGAATATGTAACAGACAGATTCATGATTTTTTTTTACCTGTCTACTAGGTATAGCAGTGGTACATCACACCCAAAAAATGGTGAATTTCACCTGAAAATTTAACAGACAAATTAGTGAAATGTTTTCACCTGTCTACTAGGTACAGCCGGGGTGTATTACACCCAAAAATTTGTGAATTTCACCCGAATATGTAACAGACAAATTAGTGATATGTTACCTGTCTACTAGGTAGATCAGGGGTATATTACACCCAAAAAATTGTGAATTTCAACTAAATATGTAACAGACGAATTAGTTAAATTGTTTTTAACCTGTCTACTAGGTACAGAAGGGGTATATCACACCTAAAAAATGGTGAACTTTACCTGAATATGTAACAGACGATTTAGTGGAATTTTTTTACCTGTATACTAGGTAGAGCAGGGGTATATCACACCCAAAAATTGGTGAATTTCACCCGAATATGTAACAGACAGATTAATATTTTTCTTTTTTACCTGTCTACTAGGTATAGCAGTGCATTACACCCATATATTGGTGAATTTCACCCAAAAATGTAAAAGTCTAATTAGTGAAATGTTTTTTGCCTGTCTACTAGGTACAGCTGGGGTATATCACACCCAAAAATTTGTGAATTTCACCCGAATATGTAACCAATTAATGGCATTTTTTTACCTGTTTACTAGGTATAGCAGTGGTATTTCAAACCCCAAAATTGGTGAATTTCACCGGAAAAATGTAACAGACAAATTAGTTAAATGTTTTTACCTGTCTACTACGTACAGCCAGGGTATATCACACCCAAAAGTTGGTGAATTTCACCTGAAAATGTAACAGACAAATTAGGGAAATGTTACCTGTCTACTAGGTAGAGCAGGTGTATATCACACCCAAAAATTGGTGAATTTCACCCAAATATGTAACAGACAAATTAGTAAAATGTTTTCACCTGTCTACTAGGTACAGCGAGGGTATATCACACCCAAACGTTGGTGAATTTCACCTGAAAATGTAACAGATAAATTAGTGAAATGTTACCTGTCTACTAGGTAGAGCAGGTGTATATCACACCTAAAAATTTGGAATTTCACCTGGATATGTAACAGACAAATTAGTGATTTTTTTTACCTGTCTACTAGGTACAGCAGGGGTATTTCACATGCACCCCTAAATCAGTATTTTGTGGAAGCAGGTGTATCGCAGCCCTCAATCAGTATTTGGTGGAAGAAGGTATACAGTCATAGCACCCCTCAATCAGTATTTTGTGTAAGAAGGTATATGGCACCCTTCAATCAGTATTTGGCGGAAACAGGTATATAGCACCCTGCAATCAGTATTTGGCAGAAACAGGTATATAGCACCCCTCAATCAGCATTCGGCGGAAACAGGTATATGGCACCCCTCAATTAGTATTTTGGGGAAGCAGGTGTATCGTAGCCCTCAATCAGTATTTAGTGGAAAAGGTTATAAAGCAATAGCACCCCTCAATCAGTATTTTGCATAAACAGGCGAATAGCTCGCTTCAATCAGGATTTTGTGGAAGAAGGTATATCACAGCCCTCAAGCAGTTTTTTATATCACACCGTTGCAATTAGTTACTCCAATAGCGTTTGTCCCTTTAGCTAACTGCGGTATCGCAGCAGAACCGCACACAACTGCTGCACAATACAAATACACTATTATATAATTTCTATGTTAGAAAGTATATATAAAGTATATCACACCTATCGATAGCACACCTACACCTGTCCTTGAAAGGACTTTTGTGGCCCGATTAGCTAGCGTTTGGAGTCCCTAACTGTCCCTGCTTCAAAATTCAACCTCTCCCTACACTGGCAAAACACATCATGTAAAATGGCTGCCAGATTGAGTTCTGCTATAGGGTTGGGGGTGTGTCCATGTGCTGAAACTTCTCAATAGGCTGTCCTGTCCCACCTGATAGATGTGTCATGGGTCAAAGTTTGGCGCTATGCAAAAATATATGGCGTGTGCGAATATTGCGATATGTTCGCATGTTCGGCGAATCGCGAACAAGCAAAGTTCATGGCGAAACGACCGCCGGACGAACCGCAAGGCCATCTCTACCACTGAGTATGTCTGGGAGACGCGCATTATTCATTCCCATGTGCATAAACTAATATTGTCAGTATTAAATCTTATCTGCCACTTCCCTGCCTAAGCCTCCAATCTATCCAGATCCATCTGCAGCAGTATAATGTAATCTTCCATGTTAATTACTTTACATAGTTTAGTGTCATCTGAAAAAATTTATATTTTTACTGTATAAGTCTTCTACAAGATCATTAATAAATATATTGAAGGGAATCAGGCCAAATACTGACCCCTGAGGTACTCCACTAGTGACAGTGACCCAATCTGAGTGTGTACCGTTAATAACCACCCTTTGTTTTCTATCCCTCAGTCAGTTACTTACCCACATACAGACATTTTCCCCCAGTCCAAACAATCTCATTTTATTTACTAACCTTTTATGTGGCACAGTATCAAATGCTTTGGAGAAGTCCAGATATACACTTACTCAACTTTAAAAAAAACTTGTATCTGCATGTCATGAGCAAGTTGGCATAAAATATGAGCCACAGCTAAACCAAAGTACTAAACTCCAACAATATGTTAAACGCAATTATTTAAACACAAGGCACTTTACAAAGAATACGCCAATACTGACACTAGCGGCCAAAGAAGGTTCAATATTGTTCATCATACAGTGATTATGCTGTCGGCTCCTTGGCCATGTTTGTTTATATTCAGTATATATATTTTTTTTCTTTTTTCTTCATAGTGCTTAGTTTTTTATCATTTCTCTGTCATTTCTGCTAAAAATGCACGAATCATTGCCAATAGTGCCATTCCTCAAATTACTACTCTTGGAAATATCTGAACTGTTTGAGTGATTTAGTAATATCACTCAATGGAGTGTCACATAGTCTGACACTCTCCGCTGATTGGACAGTGTCAGAGTGTGGACATAGATGTCCAGACGAAATAACAGAGGAATGACAGCAAAACCATATATAAAAAAATGTGCTAACAGGGTAGACATCCAAAAGTAATAATAACCCCTTTTGCAAATTAACAATTTTTTAAAACTAGATCATTCTTGTGTTACCAAAAAGTTCAATGGATAATTTTGCCATATGTTAACTAAACAAAGCTTCCCATGAGATTATTGCCCATTTCAATGGTGGTCTAGGATAGAGGAAGAGTTCATGTTTTCTTTTAATGGTAATCTAGGGTAGTAGATAGGATTTTGACCATTTCTCATGGTCTAGGTCAGTGATAGGCAAACTGCGGCTCTCCAGCTGTTGCAAAACTACAACTCCCACCATGCTCTGCTGTAGGCTGAAAGCTGTAGGCAGTCTTTGCATGCTGGGAGTTGTAGTTCTGCAACAGCTGGAGAGCCACAGTTTGCCTATCACTGGTCTAGGTTAGTAGAATGGATAACTGCTGCTTTCCAGGTCGCTTATGATAATGGAGGGGCTAAAGTAGTTTACTCACGTCCAGTAGAGCCGTGTCCTTTCTCTAAGAAGAAGCTGCATGTGATATGCTCATCGCTGTTCCCTATCACTGCCCGGACTGATCACCCACACCCATACATGCAGTACATAGCTCAGGAACTTACCAATCCTTAGCAATGACCCTGAATGGCACAATGCAGAGTTCTAAGGAAAGTTTCCACAGAATTGTTTGTTTAAGGAGAATATAACCTAACAGGTATGTCAGGAATGCAGACAGGTCTATGTTTATTTACATAAGACCCATAAAGCTGTCTCCAGCTATCTCACATGGTCACACAGCAATACAGGTGAAACTCGAAAAATTAGAATATAGTGCACAGTTAATTTTTTTCAGTAATGCAACTTAAAAGGTGAAACTAATATATGAGATACATTCATTACATGAAAAGCAAGATATTCCAAGCCTCAGGTACCCTTTGCTCAGGGGGTATGGATTAATTAGCTGACTAGAGTCTGACACTTTCAGCCTAGAATATTATACCTTTTCACAATATTCTAATTTTAAAGGGACACTGACAGGCCCAATAAGCATATTTAGCTACATATATATATATGACTGCACAGGTCTTCTATTGTGTATTAAAAACATATAAATATAACCCCTGTCCACCTTATAAATACATAATCGCTCTTCTTTCTGCCAAAGGGGTGGCGTTTCAGCTTCACTTGCACCCAGCCAGCCTCGCCCCAACAGTCGTTTTGAAGCGCCGCCCAGCTCATCAATATTCACTTCGCTGGGCGGCTTCTGCTGTCCCCGACATTCCGAGATCCCGCGCATGCCCAGTAGAAAGCTATGGGCATCGGACTCAATTTCAGCTTCTGCGCATGCGCCCGGCTTTCTCACTCGCCGGGACATCACATCGCGCCTGCGTCCCCTCTGCTCCGTTCTGCGCCTGTGCCGGGCACTCTTCTGAGCAGCGCTTCAGAGCGCTGCTCTCAAACACATCTGAAGAGGTTAATGCGATTGCGCCCGACTTCCAACTCTTCACTCCGCCCTTATTGTCTGTGTGTACACAGTGCAGACAAAGAAGAGAGGCGGAGGAAGAGGTTGAGGTCCGAGATCGTCAAGTGGCAATTACTGGGCTAACCATAATTTTAAAAAAAACTATAAATAATGTTCCCCCAGCTTCATTTCTGTTATCTAGTTACATGAAATGGTTAATAAAATAAAAAAAATATCATTTTGGCACCCAACTTACATTTGTACAAGGTAAGATCCGACACAATTCTCTTACCTTGGAGTACTGTATTATAGTGACTGCAACTTATCGCTATTCAGGAGACAACATATTTGTGCTGAATTTTTGCACAAGTTGCATAATTATCAGACTTTACGCTTACATACGTTCTTTTGCACTTTATATATAACTTTGTGACTAAAAGGACAATTACTTTACCCAATTGAGTTTGGTCGTTCACAAGATATGAACTTTATATCATGAACTAACAAAGGAACTATCATATGCCAGTGCTGCTATTCATCAATTTTTGGCATTTACATATGCTTTTATTTTATTGTGTATTTTATTGCATTTTGTTTTTGAATTAAATTGTGATCACCTTTTATTTAGAGTTGAGCGGACACCTGGATGTTCGGGTTCGAGAAGTTCGGCCGAACTTCCCGAAAATGTTCGGGTTCGGGATCCGAACCCGATCCGAACTTCGTCCCGAACCCGAACCCCATTGAAGTCAATGGGGACCCGAACTTTTCGGCACTAAAAAGGCTGTAAAAAACAGCCCAGGAAAGGGCTAGAGGGCTGCAAAAGGCAGCAACATGTAGGTAAATCCCCTGCAAACAAATGTGGATAGGTAAATGTATTAAAATAAAAATTAAATAAATAAAAATTAACCAAAATCAATTGGAGAGAGGTCCCATAGCAGAGAATCTGGCTTCACGTCACCCACCACTGGAACAGTCCATTCTCAGATATTTAGGCCCCGGCACCCAAGCAGAGGAGAGAGGTCCCGTAACAGAGAATCTGGCTTCATGTCAGCAGAGAATCAGTCTTCATGTCATAGCAGAGAATCAGGCTTCACGTCAGCCACCAATGCAACAGTCCATTGTCAGATATTTAGGCCCAGCACCCAGGCAGAGGAGAGAGGTCCCGTAACAGAGAATCTGGCTTCATGTCAGCAGAGAATCAGTCTTCATGTCATAGCAGAGAATCAGGCTTCACGTCAGCCACCAATGCAACAGTCCATTGTCAGATATTTAGGCCCAGCACCCAGGCAGAGGAGAGAGGTCCCGTAACAGACAATCTGGCTTCATGTCAGCAGAGAATCAGTCTTCATATCATAGCAGAGAATCAGGCTTCACGTCACCCACCAATGCAACAGTCCATTGTCAGATATTTAGGCCCAGCACCCAGACAGAGGAGAGAGGTCCCGTAACAGAGGATCTGGCTTCATGTCAGCAGAGAATTAGTCTGCATGTCATAGCAGAGAATCAGGCTTCACGTCACCCAACATTGGAACAGTCCATTGGCATATATTTAGGCCCCGGCACCCAGACGAGGAGAGGTTCATTCAACTTTGGGTAGCCTCGCAATATAATAGTAAAATGAAAATAAAAATAGGATTGAATGAGGAAGTGCCCTGGAGTACAATAATATATGGTTAAGGGGAGGTAGTTAATGTCTAATCTGGACAAGGGACGGACAGGTCCTGTGGGATCCATGCCTGGTTCATTTTTATGAACGTCAGCTTGTCCACATTGGCTGTAGACAGGCGGCTGCGTTTGTCTGTAATGACGCCCCCTGCCGTGCTGAATACACGTTCAGACAAAACGCTGGCTGCCGGGCAGGCCAGCACCTCCAAGGCATAAAAGGCTAGCTCTGGCCACGTGGACAATTTAGAGACCCAGAAGTTGAATGGGGCCGAACCATCAGTCAGTACGTGGAGGGGTGTGCACACGTACTGTTCCACCATGTTAGTGAAATGTTGCCTCCTGCTAACACGTTGCGTATCAGGTGGTGGTGCAGTTAGCTGTGGCGTGTTGACAAAACTTTTCCACATCTCTGCCATGCTAACCCTGCCCTCAGAGGAGCTGGCCGTGACACAGCTGCCTTGGCGACCTCTTGCTCCTCCTCTGCCTTGGCCTTGGGCTTCCACTTGTTCCCCTGTGACATTTGGGAATGCTCTAAGTAGCGCGTCTACCAACGTGCGCTTGTACTCGCGCATCTTCCTATCACGCTCCAGTGCAGGAAGTAAGGTGGGCACATTGTCTTTGTAGCGTGGATCCAGCAGGGTGGCAACCCAGTAGTCCGCACACGGTAAAATGTGGGCAACTCTGCTGTCGTTGCGCAGGCACTGCAGCATGTAGTCGCTCATGTGTGCCAGGCTGCCCAGGGGTAAGGACAAGCTGTCCTCTGTGGGAGGCATATCGTCATCGTCCTGCCTTTCCCCCCAGCCACGCACCAGTGATGGGCCCGAGCTGCATTGGGTGCCACCCCGCTGTGACCATGCTTCATCCTCATCCTCGTCCTCCAGTAGTGAGCCCTAGCTGGCCACATTTGTACCTGGCCTCTGCTGTTGCAAAAAACCTCCCTCTGAGTCACTTCGAAGAGACTGGCCTGAAAGTGCTAAAAATGACCCCTCTTCCTCCTCCTCCTCCTCCTCCTGGGCCACCTCCTCTTCCATCATCGCCCTAAGTGTTTTCTCAAGGAGACATAGAAGTGGTATTGTAACGCTGATAACGGCGTCATCGCCACTGGCCATGTTGGTGGAGTACTCGAAACAGCGCAACAGGGCACACAGGTCTCGCATGGAGGCCCAGTCATTGGTGGTGAAGTGGTGCTGTTCCGCAGTGCGACTGACCCATGCGTGCTGCAGCTGAAACTCCACTATGGCCTGCTGCTGCTCGCACAGTCTGTCCAGCATGTGCAAGGTGGAGTTCCACCTGGTGGGCACGTCGCATATGAGGCGGTGAGCGGGAAGGCCGAAGTTACGCTGTAGCGCAGACAGGCGAGCAGCGGCAGGATGTGAACGCCGGAAGCGCGAACAGACGGCCCGCACTTTATGCAGCAGCTCTGACATGTCGGGGTAGTTGTGAATGAACTTCTGCACCACCAAATTCAGCACATGAGCCAGGCAAGGGATGTGCGTCAAACCGGCTAGTCCCAGAGCTGCAACGAGATTTCGCCCATTATCGCACACCACCAGGCCGGGCTTGAGGCTCACCGGCAGCAACCACTCGTCGGTCTGTTGTTCTATACCCCGCCACAACTCCTGTGCGGTGTGGGGCCTGTCCCCCAAACATATGAGTTTCAGAATGGCATGCTGACGTTTACCCCGGGCTGTGCTGAAGTTGGTGGTGAAGGTGTGTGGCTGACTGGATGAGCAGGTGGAAGAAGAGGAGGAGGAAGCCGAGAAGGAGGAGGTGGCAACAGGAGGCAAAGAATGTTGCCCTGCGATCCTTGGCGGCGGAAGGACGTGCGCCAAACAGCTCTCCGCCTGGGGCCCAGCTGCCACTACATTTACCCAGTGTGCAGTTAGGAAGATATAGCGTCCCTGGCCGCGCTTACTGGTCCACGCATCTGTGGTTAGGTGGACCTTGCTACAGATGGCGTTGCGCAGTGCACACTTGATTTTATCGGATACTTGGTTGTGCAGGGAAGGCACGGCTCTCTTGGAGAAGTAGTGGCGGCTGGGAACAACATACTGTGGGACAGCAAGCGACATGAGCTGTTTGAAGCTGTCTGTGTCCACCAGCCTAAATGACAGCATTTCATAGGCCAGTAGTTTAGAAATGCTGGCATTCAGGGCCAGGGATCGAGGGTGGCTAGGTGGGAATTTACGCTTTCTCTCAAATGTTTGTGAGATGGAGAGCTGAACGCTGCCGTGTGACATGGTTGAGACGCTTGGTGACGGAGGTGGTGGTGGTGTTGGTGGTACATCCCCTGTTTGCTGGGCGGCAGGTGCCAACGTTCCTCCAGAGGCAGAGAAAGAGGCCCAGGCGGCAGCAGCAGAAGAGGCCGAGGCGGCAGCAGCAGAAGAGGTAGCAGGGGGAGCCTGAGCGACTTCCTTGTTTTTAAGGTGTTTACTCCACTGCAGTTCATGCTTTGCATGCAGGTGCCTGGTCATGCAGGTTGTGCTAAGGTTCAGAACGTTAATGCCTCGCTTCAGGCTCTGATGGCACAGCGTGCAAACCACTCGGGTCTTGTCGTCAGCACATTGTTTGAAGAAGTGCCATGCCAGGGAACTCCTTGAAGCTGCCTTTGGGGTGCTCGGTCCAAGATGGCGGCGGTCAGTAGCAGGCGGAGTGTGTTCTGCTTTTGCCCACTGCTCCCTCTTTTGCTACGCTGTTGGCTCGGTCTCACCACTGCCTCTTCCTCCGAACTGTGAAAGTCAGTGGCACGACCTTCATTCCATGTGGGGTCTAGGACCTCATCGTCCCCTGCATCGTCTTCCACCCAGTCTTGATCCCTGACCTCCTGTTCAGTCTGCACACTGCAGAAAGACGCAGCAGTTGGCACCTGTGTTTCGTCATCATCAGAGACATGCTGAGGTGGTATTCCCATGTCCTCATCATCAGGAAACATAAGTGGTTGTGCGTCAGTGCAGTCTATGTCTTCCACCGCTGGGGAAGGGCTAGGTGGATGCCCTTGGGAAACCCTGCCAGCAGAGTCTTCAAACAGCATAAGAGACTGCTGCATAACTTGAGGCTCAGACAGTTTCCCTGATATGCATGGGGGTGATGTGACAGACTGATGGGGTTGGTTTTCAGGCGCCATCTGTGCGCTTTCTGCAGAAGACTGGGTGGGAGATAATGTGAACGTGCTGGATCCACTGTCGGCCACCCAATTGACTAATGCCTGTACCTGCTCAGGCCTTACCATCCTTAGAACGGCATTGGGCCCCACCATATATCGCTGTAAATTCTGGCGGCTACTGGGACCTGAGGTAGTTGGTACACTAGGACGTGTGGATGTGGCAGAACGGCCACGTCCTTTCCCAGCACCAGAGGGTCCACTAACACCACCACGACCATGTCCACGTCCGCGTCCCTTACTAGATGTTTTCCTCATTGTTATGGTTCACCACAACAACAAAAATATTATTTGGCCCAATGTATTGTATTCAAATTCAGCTGAATATAAATTTGAGGCCTAGTATTTAGGCGCTGGGTGACAGGTATAGATTTACTGACAGAATTAGACTTGGAAATGCACAGAAGCGTGTGTGTGAAGTTATTCTGAATGACCCTATGTGCACCTTGAATATTATATACCCTTTTAGGGATAGATTTCAAATAGCTCTGATACAGCAGAAACCACTAATTTAGGAAATTGCTAAATTGGGAATTGTATTTGAACCCAGAACAAAAACTGTGCTTTGACGGACACTAAATAACTTGCCCAGCCAGAACAGTACAGCAGTAATGACAGATTTAGCGGGATATAAATTTGAGGCCTAGTATTTAGGCGCTGGGTGACAGGTATAGATTTACTGACAGAATTAGACTGGGATATGGCCAAAAAATAACCACACTATTGCTGGTTAAATGCACTTGGTGTGACAGCTTGACCAACCACACTACTGAGGGTTAAATGCACTTGGTGACAGGCGCAGCTTGCCCCTGATGTAGTATATGGCCAAAGAATGAACAGAGTATTGCTGGTTAAATGCACTTGGTGTGACAGCTTCACCCTGATGTAGGCTTTAGCCAAAAAACAACCACACCATTGAGGGTTAAATGCACTTGGTGATGACGGGCGCAGCTTGCCCCTGATGTAGTATATGGCCAAAAAATAAACTGATTATTGCTGGTTAAATGCACTTGGTGTGACAGCTTCACCCTGATGTAGGCTTTAGCCAAAAAACAACCACACCATTGAGGGTTAAATGCACTTGGTCGCAGCAAGGGCTGGCGCACCACAAGACACAAAATGGCCGCCGATCACCCCAGAAAAAAGTGACTGACAAACGGTCTGGGCAGCCTAAAAACAGTCAGCAATTGAGTATCAGCAGCTCAATATTCCAAAGCTGCAGATCGATCACTGGATGGAGTCCTTTGGAGGAGTTAATCTGCCTAATCTCGCCCTACTGTCGCAGCTGCAACCTCTCCCTACGCTAATCAGAGCAGAGTGACGGGCGGCGCTATGTGACTCCAGCTTAAATAGAGGCTGGGTCACATGGTGCTCTGGCCAATCACAGCCATGCCAATAGTAGGCATGGCTGTGACGGCCTCTTGGGGCAAGTAGTATGACGCTTGTTGATTGGCTGCTTTGCAGCCTTTCAAAAAGCGCCAAGAAAGCGACTAACACCGAACCCGAACCCAGACTTTTACGAAAATGTCCGGGTTCGGGTCCGTGTCACGTTCGGGTTCGCTCATCCCTATTGGGGATAGATAGATAGACAAGCAGATATTAAATGAATGGATAGATATTAAATAGGTATAAGATAGACAGATATGAGGTGTACTATATGACCACTTTATTACAGACACAATAGCTTATAGTTGATCTACACCTCTTTTCACACGGCATCCACAGGAACCAATAGGTGAGAAGTGTTCAGTCTGGGAGGGAATCAAAGGGGTTTTTAAGTTTAAAAGGCAGCAGATTAACAGCTGCATATGTAAATGAGCACATGATATTACAGCATTCCATGACATCACAGCATTCTATGACATCACAATGATGGCTCTTGTATAAGAACAACAGACACTATTGGGGCTGCCCATTCCTTTGCAGAAGGATGACCGGTTTGGCTAGAGGCTTCAGCATGTATGTAATGAGGTTCTCCATCTTTCTCTATGGTCACAGGACACCCTGGGGGGATTCATTATTGGGGGATAGATAGATATGAGATAGATGGATAGATAGATAGATTTGAGGGGCACTGTATGAGACAGACACTTTACAACAGATACCCACATTGTATCTGATACCTGATCTTTACATTGAATCCACAGGATCCAATGGGTTGGAAGTTTTCAATCTGTGGGGCAAATAAAGGGGTTTTCCAGAGTTTAAAGCATAAGATTAGCATCTGTATATGCAGATGAGTACATGATGTTACAGTAGAGATGAGCAAATCTCTACCTGCCCTGGCTGGTGAACTTGCCCACAATGCTTTGCAGGCAGCCTTTCAGCCATTTAGGGGGCAGGATATTGGCTAGTCTATTAGGCTGTTGCTATGTGTAAAGCGGATTCTATTGTAAGCTCAGCTAGTGATGAGAGACAATGAGGGAGATTTATCAAACTGGTGTAAAGTAGAACTGGCTTAGTTACCCATAGCATCCAATCAGATTCCACCTTTCACTTTCCAAAGGAGCTGTGAAAAATGAAAGGTGGAATCTGATTGGTTGCTACGGGCAACTAAGCCAGTTCTACTTTACACCAGTTTGATCAATGACTCCACGTGTTTGTCATGTGTCTTGCAGATACCAATTACAGACAAAACCGAGCCATTGTAGGACGTTTTTATGACATTGTAGAGATATAGTTAGTTAGAAAAGATGAAAAATGGGCAGCACTCCAGTCTTGTGGTACAAATTTGGTGATGTTTATTCACACCCAAACGCAATGCAGCATTTCAGCTCTCTCAATGGAGCCTTTGTCAAGCTAGTGAACACAGTGCTCTCAACATATTGTATAGGTGAATCTCATTACAATAACATGATTTCTCATTAGAGACATATTTGATAAAAATGAGTAAAACACATAAAAGGTAGATTAAATTAACAGATAGAAAAGTCATGTTTTATCAGTAGAGAGGGAAAGAAAAAGGGCAGTGTTTGGTGTTTGTGTGCTTTAGGCCTCTTTCACACTGGCGTGTGCGGCACGCAAAATGCAGACCGCAAAGCACAAGCACAGTCCGTGGGGCAGCCACAGCGGATCGCAGACCCATTCACTTGAATGGGTCAGCGATCCGGCCGTTGCGCAAAAAGATAGGACATGCTGTATCTTTTTGCGAGAACGTAAGTACGGGACGAAACCCCATGGAAGCACTCCGTAGTGCTTCCGTAGGGTTCCGTGGTTCCGTTCCGCACCATTCAGCATCTCCGGATTTGCGGACCCATTCAAGTTATGCGGAATGCACACGGAACGGCGCCTGTGTATTGCAACCCGCATTTTGCGGGCCGCAATATGCAACGGGCCACACACGCCAGTGTGAAAGAGTCCTTATAGCGAGGGAAGGGCAGCTGCTGGAAAGTGGACAGCGGCACTGCAGGCACAAAGATTCTTTTTTTTCTATGCATAAGCAGATTGCCTCTTTATTCTAAAAAAACTCAATCTTTTACAGTTTCTGTGTATTATAGGCATATTCCCAACACCTCAAGCACCATATATTTTGCTGGATATGCTGCACAATTGCTCCTTTATCTAAAAACTAGTTGCAATTTTGCTACTGTTTTTAAATCGCACAGTTCAGCATATTTTATTGCATGAATGTGTCAGTTTAAAGAGGACCTTTCATTAATTTTGACATAAGCTAATTATGGTATTACCTTGTAGGGCGGCCTCCACTGATGCCATGGTTGTATTTTTTTTCAAAACCCCAACCCCGCTGTTCGTCCGCTGTGGTTCCCCGTTATTTTGGTGCGCTGTATTGTAATGAGCTGTAACTTCGCAACGGGGCGGAGAAGCAGTCTTCTGCTGTGGGCGTCTCCTTCTCCCTTGCTGTGAGCGTGATCCAATTGGAGCGGACCGCTCATAGCCGGGGAGAAGGAGACGCCCACAGCAGAAGACTGCGTCTTTGCCCTGTCGCGAAGTTACAGCTCATTACAATACAGCGCGGCAAAATATCAGGGACCACAGCGGATGAAGAGTGGGGGGGGGGGGGGTGGTTGAAAACAAAAAAAAAACACCCATGGCATCAGTGGGGGCCGCCCTACAAGGTAATACCATAATTAGCCTATGTCAAAACTAATGAAAGATCCTCTTTAAGTCAGCATTTAAAAGGAACCTGTCACATTAAACATGGTGTATGAACTGAAGGCAGCATTTTAGAAAGCAGAAGGAGCTGAGCAGATTAATATGTAGTTTTATGGGAAAATATTCAATATAATTTATTAATTTATATCAATGCTCATTCTGGGTTTTGAAGTCAAAGAGTCTTAGAGTGATTGACAACCTTGCCTCTTTGACTGTGTATATAGATAGAGCAGTCAAGCACTGATAGGACTGCATTCTTGACATGACTTGAAATGAGTGAAAAAAAATATATATACACTGAATCGTTTCCCATAACGTTAAATATAAATATGCTAAGCTCCTCCTGCTCTATACACAGGTTGCCCGCAGATTCCTTTTTATTTTCATGCTTACAGGTTCTGTTGTGTCTGTCTGTTAATTACTTAAAAAACACTTCTAATTTTGCTACCATTTACAATTGTGCAGATTAACACATGTTACTGTGTCAATATCCAGGTAATGTGCTGCCACCTACAGGTGAAACTCGAGAAATTTGAATATAGTGCAAAGTTCATTTATTTCAGTAATGCAACTTAAAAGGTGAAACTACTGTAATATATGAGATAGACTTATTACATGCAAATCAAGCTATTTCAAGCCTTTACTTGTTATAATTTGGATGATTATGGCTTCCAACTTATGAAACCCCAAAGTCACAATTTTGAGGTACCTTTGCTCAGGGGATATGGATTAACCTACACTGACTGACTGACTGACTGACTCCCACTAACTATCTGTAATATATATACAGTACAGACCAAAAGTTTGGACACACCTTCTCATTCAAAGAGTTTTTGTAACACACGCGTACACACACACACACACAAGGGGAAGGGAAGTGACCACTGCGCTCCACCCTTACCCCTGGCCTTGCCTACTTGCATCGCGAGTCCTAATGACAGGGGACAACTGGACGGCAATCCCTAGCTTGAAATAAGTGCAGGGATGACAGACAGACAAACAACAGAACGTGAATGGACCAAGTCAATACCAGGAAAGTTACAAAGTACAAATGGAGCAAGCAGAAAATAGTCAGGAGAAGCCAGGGTCATAAATAACAGGAGAGTCGTGAAGTACCAAAGGAGTCAGCAGAGGATCGTCAGGAGGAGGCCAGGGTCAGAATACCAGGAGAGCAGCAAAGTACACAAGGAGCAGGCAGAGGATCGTCAGGAATTCAGCAGGAAGTAAGTACGCCAGGAATTGCAAAATCACAGGTGGAACCTAAATTAACAGGCAACCTGTGGCTAGCAGGCTGCCTGTATTTATAATGGGGAGTAAGGGTCATGTGACATGGCCAGCGTCACATGACCGACAGACCAACCAGTCGAGCACCGAGTGATCAGCTCGCCGCTCAAGGCAGACTTGGGAGCAGGGAACCTCCCAGCTAGAAAAGCCGCCCTGGGAACGAGGTCAAACACAGATCCTCACTCCCAAAGCTAAGCAGCAGGTCTGCGGCTAATGGGAGACCAAGTGCACCTTCGGAATCCCGTTACAGTTTTCTTTATTTTCATGATTATGAAAATTGTGTAGTGTCCCACTAGGTAGGAGTGGGCACTACACAAGGGTCAATTGGGTCACGTGTTACTCCTACTCCTAGGGACAGTGGCATTATATTTAACTATGCATTTTAATGTATTTTCTATGTGTTTTGATATGTATTGTTCCCCTGTGACATGCACAGCAGGCCTATTGGGGTGTAGTGTAGCATCCTAGACACTAGAGGGAGATAGCGAGCCCCTAGTATAAATGTCCAGGCCCAGACAGGGAGGAGTTAGTCTGTAGTCAGGAGTCTGTGGAGACAGAAGTGAGAAGGCACCAGCCAGAGATATGCTGTGGGCCGCCTCCTGACATGCAGCTAGATAGTCCAGGCTTCTAGTTGCCACCAGGAGGCTAGTGTAGGATTACAGCCTGCCTGAAGCATTCCTGAGTTTATGTCCAGCTCAGAAGAATCAACCCCAGTAGAAGAGATGTGCCTCCTGGGAGAAACCTGCAGTACCCTCAAGCCAAGCAGAGCCAGTGTATCCAGCTAGACGCAAGTAAGCTGAAGGGCAGAAGGATTACAAATATAGTGCAAGGATAAATGCAGGAGGAAGATTATTTTGCCAAGGAAAAAGCCAGACAGGAGTTCTAAGAAACAGTGTACTCTATATCTGAGGAGAAGGTACAGCCTGGTCTGAGTGTGTGTATTATTATTGCCCTCCGAGTATCTTGCCAAGATTATACCTGCCAGTATTGAAATTAGCCTGCTTGTGAAGCATTTGATGCAAGGGACTGTATTACCATCGTATTGTATAAAGTTGGACTGTTTCAAGTAAAGCAAAGTTTGGTTCACCATACCATCTGTGTACCTCACTTATTACAACCATAAATCGGTGTGCCACCGTTACAGGCACTGGCGTCACGATCCTTAAAGGGACCTCAAAACACCTGCAACAACCAGGGCACCTCATCCACCATCAGGCCTGGTCCCTACATACAGAGTGTGCCCCAGAGGAACTTTGTGTCAGCCTCTCCTTCACTGCCACATGCCTGCCCAGGGTTCTCCTACAAACAGTGAGTAACCCTCAATTGCCCATAACCGTGACCTCACTTCGCAATACCCTTCAGGTCTGGCGTGTTGCAATTGTAAATTCACACTGAAGGCATCAAAACTATGAATTAACACATGTGGAATTATATACATAACAAAAAAGTGTGAAACAACTGAAAATATGTCATATTCTAGGTTCTTCAAAGTAGCCACCTTTTGCTTTGATTACTGCTTTGCACACTCCTGGCATTCTCTTGATGAGCTTCAAGACGTAGTCACCTGAAATGGTCTTCCAACAGTCTTGAAGGAGTTCCCAGAGATGCTTAGCACTTGTCCCTTTTGCCTTCACTCTGCGGTCCAGCTCACCCCAAACCATCTCGATTGGGTTCAGGTCCGGTGACTGTGGAGGCCAGGTCATCTGGCGCAGCACCCCATTACTCTCCTTCATGGTCAAATAGCCCTTACACAGCCTGGAGGTGTGTTTGGGGTCATTGTCCTGTTGAAAAATAAATGATGGTCCAACTAAACGCAAACCGGATGGAATAGCATGCCGCTGCAAGATGCTGTGGTAGCCATGCTGGTTCAGTATGCCTTCAATTTTTAATAAATATCCAACAGTGTCTCCAGCAAAGCACCCCCACACCATCACACCTCCTCCTCCATGCTTCACGGTGGGAACCAGGCATGTAGAGTCCATACGTTCACCTTTTCTGCGTCACACAAGGACACGGTGGTTGGAACCAATGATCTCAAATTTGGACTCATCAGACCAAAGCACAGATTTCCACTGGTCTAATGTCCATTCCTTGTGTTTTTTAGCCCAAACAAGTCTCTTCTGCTTGTTGCCTGTCCTTAGCAGTGGTTTCCTAGCATATATTCTACCATGAAGGCCTGATTCACACAGTCTCCTCTTAACAGTTGTTCTAGAGATTTGTCTGCTGCTAGAACTCTGTGTGGCATTGACCTGGTCTCTAATCTGCTGTTAACCTGCGATTTCTGAGGCTGGTGACTCGGATGAACTTATCCTCTGCAGCAGAGGTGACTCTTAGTCTTCCTTTCCTGGGGCGGTCCGCATGTGAGCCAGTTTCTTTGTAGTGCTTGATGGTTTTTTTGTCTGCACTTGGGGACACTTTCAAAGTTTTCCCAATTTTTCAGACTGACTAACCTTCATTTCTTAAAGTAATGATGGCCATTCGATTTTCTTTACTTAGCTGCTTTTTTCTTGCCATAATACAAATTCTAACAGTCTATTCAGTAGGACTATCAGCTGTGTATCCACCTGACTTCTCCACAACGCAACTGATGGCCCCAACCCCATTTATAAGGCAAGAAATCCCACTGATTAAACCTGACAGGGCACACCTGTAAAGTGAAAACCATTTCAGGTGACTACCTCTTGAAGCTCATCAAGAGAATGCAAAGAGTGTGCAAAGCAGTAATCAAAGCAAAAGGTGGCTACTTTGAAGAACCTAGAATATGACATATTTTCAGTTGTTTCTCACTTTTTTGTTATCTATATATTTCCACATGTGTTAATTCATAGTTTTGATGCCTTCAGTGTGAATCTACAATAGTCATGAAAATAAAGACAACTCTTTGAATGAGAAGGTGTGTCCAAACTTTTGGTCTGTACTGTATATATATATATATTTATATATATACACTATCTAACTATCATATTTAATGCGCACAGAGCACAGCAATGATACTGCTGTCTCTCTCAGAACTTTAAAAAACTGGAGAAAATGGCTGCTGGGGATGTTCTTGTATAGGAAGGGGTAGGCAACTTTCCTATTGGTTGCTAGGGATGTTCCTAAGGTCAGACAAAGACATTGCAGCCTTCTCATTGGCCCACAAGCAAAAAGCAGGGAGGGATTATGGGTTCAGATGAAAAAAAATCTAGAATATTAGAAAATACCAATATATATCACTATATTCTAAATATTCACAAATTCTCGAAGTGCCGATATTCGCGATCAATATTCGCTATTCAAATATTCACGCCCAACACTATTCATCTGTTCATTTTCCTCAGTGAATACAGTAGAGAGAAAAAAATGCTTAAAGGGAACCTGTCACCGGGATTTTGTGTATAGAGCTGAGGACATGGGTTTCTAGATGGTCGCTAGCACATCTGCAATACCCAGTCCCCATAGCTCTGTGTGCTTTTATTGCGTAAACAAAACGATTTGATACATATTTGGTTAAATGTTAATTACCTTACGGTACAAACTTACACTGGCGCTGGTCGGTAGAAATATAACAAATCGAGTGGAGTGGCTAGATGAATGTTCCGGGTTCCCGTTCCTGTGTGTAGGGAAGTGTAAGGAAAAGTAAATCTTCACTGCTCACCTACCAGCATTCACACTGCTCCGGCCGGTAGCCATGTGGTGCGAGGGAGCAGACTACAGATTCGGCATCCAGGATTTTCTGTGCGTGTGACGTCACCGCGAAGTGCTACTGGTGCTCCCAGAGATCAAAGTTCATCCGACGCGTTTCTGAGCCGTCGGGCTCCTTCATCAGGGATGGTCTGACCCTTCAAATCTGGGAGTTATATAGACGTCCTGGTTGCCAGAGCAACACCTACTCTTATTACACACAGGGAGAGAAAAAAGGGGGAGAGGGGAGAAGAACCCAGAGAGTAGTTCCAAGGCGGCTACAATATACAAATTATAGAAATTTACTGAAAGGCAAAAAGTTCGATTTCATGATTGAGTTCATTGGGGGCTAGGCTGTTTAATTTGAATATCCAGCTGCTCTCCGCTCTGGACATTTTTTTTATGAAATTGCCGCCCCTTTTGTCTTCCGTCACCTTTTCCAAGCCTCCAAAGATAGAGCCCCGAAATTTTGCCGCATGATGTTGTTGATAATGTCTAGATAAGGGATGTCCGTCAAATTTTTTTATTATATTTGTGACATGCTCGCTTATCCTGGTTTTTAGTAACCGTTTTGTTCTACCTATATACAGTTTGTCACAGGGACATTTAATAAAATAAATCACTCCTCTCGTATTACAAGTAATGTAGTTTTTTATTTGAAAGGTATTTAAAGTTTTTATGTTTTTTTTTTGTATGGTCTCTAGTAATTTTAAAATTCCGGCATGTTTTGCAGGGAAAGAAACCCATTCTATTGTGATTAGTCCTGTTGGTCAAACTATTAGACTTAATAGATGGAGCGATAAGGATATTTAAATTTGGGGCTTTTCTAAAAATAAATTTAGGTTTTGATGGAATTTTATCACCCATAAGACTATCCTGTTTAAGGATATCGCAATAACGCCTAATAATTTTCCTAAAACTCCCTGCTCCTGTACTGTATCTAGTGATAAGAGAAATATTAAAGTCCTCTTCTTTTATTTTTATTTTTGTTGTTATCAGATCTGCTCCGTGTTTGTTCTCTTTTAGTAGAAGGTTACGGTTTAGTTGTTTTACCTTATCTATTGTAGGTTGTAAATCCGGTAATTTGTAGCCTTTTTCCTGGAATTTATTGTTCAACTGGTCTATCTCTTTAAGAAGTCCACCTCGTTTGAGCAATTTCTTCGTGCTCGTATATACTGGCTGTAAGGAATGTTTGTAAGCCAGGTAGCTAGATGGCAACTAATTAACGGGATGAAGCTATTTGTGTCCGTAGGTTTATGATAAGTTTTAGTTTTAAGTGAGCCGTTTTCTATAAATATGGTGAGATCTAAAAAATGTATAGATACTTTATTATAACTAGCTGTAAAATTCAAATGAAAATCATTTTTATTAATGTTAGTTAAAAATTGAGTAAGAGATAATTCATCACCGCGCCAAATAAAAATAACATCATCAATAAAACGCTTCCAGAGGACCAGACCCGCACCGAGCTCTCCATTGGGGAAGATACCTACCTGGAGGTTTATCTTTATTTTTGTGGATCTTTGGCAAGTAATAGAAGAAGGGGATCCTGGGGTTCTGATTGTTGATATATGGGGTCTCTTCAATTGATAAGATCCCTTCTCTTTTCCCTTTATTAATCAGTACACTTAATTTCTTTTTGAATATTTCCATAGGGTTCATAGTAAGTTTCTTATACGTTTTGTGGTCCGAGAGTAATCTAATAGATTCTGCATGGTACTCTTCCTGATCTAGTATCACTATCCCACCCCCCTTATCTGCGGGCCTAATAATAATATTATGGTTCACTTGTAGGGTCTTAATGGCTCTAGATTCCTGTTTCGTTAGATTTCGAGGGCCCTTGTTGTTTTTGCTTTTATTATTATTAAGTTTATGTAGATCCCTAATCACTAAAGTTTGAAAAGTTTTCATTGAATCTGAATATTCATTTAGTGGGTGAAAATTAGATTTTTGTTTGAGACATGTGTGAATAAAAGTGTCCATATTTGTGGATCCTAAAGTTATATTGTCCGTGTGAGTCCTAGTGAGATTCTGAACTATTGGATCCTTTTGTGGTTTTCGTTTTACAGGTTTTCCAATAGGGTTCTCTTTGTTAAAATTGGTTTTCTTTAGAAAATATTTTTTGAGTGCTAGATTGCGAAGGAATTTTTTGACCCCTATAAAGGCATCAAAGGGGTTAAATCTAGAGTTAGGTGCAAACTTTAGCCCTTTTTGTAATAGAGCTAATTCTCCTCCTTTGAGGCTGTAGCTACTTAAATTGAAAATACCTGACTCAGCCTTTCTTATAGGGATACTCTTCTTTTTTATTCCTTTCCCTCGTGTGCCCCTTTTTGTTTTTTTCGTGTGTTTATTCTTGCCCTGAAAAAATCCTTATTAACTGTTTTTTTAAATATTTTTTGGGGTTTTATTTTTACTGCAGTTGTGTAATCAGGTATATTATTGGAACTGATAGAGGTATTTTATACATATGCAAATTAACCTGAGATGAGTCCGGTCCGTGACTCATCTCACATACAGGACTCATCTCAGGTTAATTTGCATATGTATCAAATCGGTTTTTATACACAATAAAAGCACACAGAGCTATGGGGACTGGGTATTGCGGATGTGCTAGCGGCCATCTAGCAACCGATGTCCTCGGCTCTATACACAAAATCCCGGTGACGGGTTCCCTTTAATAAATTAGCCTCCTCCACATCACTCTTTAAAGGGCCAACATTTTCAGATTTAAACATTTTATCACTTATATAATTGAAGAACATTTTAGGGTTAGTTTTACTCTCTTTGGCAATAAACCTCTCTCAACAGCTTAGTAGAGAAGGCCTTGCGGTTCGCCCGGCAGTTATTTTGCGGTGAACTTTGCGCATTCGTGATTCGAAGAACATGCAAACATATGGTGATGTCCGCCGGCGCCATATTCTTTTGCATTGTGCCGAACTTTGACCCATGACACATCCATCAGGTGGGACAGGACAGCCAATTGAGACGTTTCAGCACATGGACACACCCCCACCCTATCAAAGAACCCGATCTGGCAGCCATTTTACATTCTGTGTTTTGCCTGTGTAGGGAGAAGTTGCTTTGTGGAGCAGAGACAGGCTGTTAGGGACACCAAACGCTAGTTAATGGGGCCACAAAAGTCCTTTTAAGGACTGGTATATGTGTGCTATTGATAGGTGTGATATACTGAGGGTTGTGATATGCTTATAATATACTTTCTAACATAGAAAGTATATTATAGTGCATTTGTATTATGCAGCAGTTATGTGCGGTTCTGCTGTGATACCACAGCTATATAGAGTGACAAACGCTATTGGAACAACTAATTAAAATGGGTGTGATATACCTGTTGCCCACAAAAAACTGATTGAGAGGTGTGATATACCTATAATATGTTTTCTAACATAGAAAGTATATAGTGCATTTGTACTGTGCAGCATTTGTGTGCGGTTCTGCTGCGATACCGCAGCTATACAGAACAAAACAATAGCTGATCTTAGGGAGACCAGCTACAGAAAACACTGTGGAGCCTCATTTAAGAGTCTCGACACAGCAATCTAAAGTGAAAACCTCCCTGGGAATCAGTGATATGCAAAATAACCGTGGAGCCCCAGTTATGGGTCTTCAACACAGTGAAAGCCAGATATCCCTCAAAGGAAGGAAAACCGAGCAAAGGGGTGTCCCCCATTACATAGATCACCAAATCCACCATATTAAGTGGCCCCTATGTCAAGATCCCACTCTTTTACAAGCTTTAAGGATGTGACGGGGAAGACCTAAGCCAGTTATCCATCTACAGGCAACTGTTTCTGGGTGTTGCCCCTCATCAGTGTGGAGTAGGATTCTGGCTAACCGGGAGCAATGCCTTAAAGACTACTCAAACAAAACAATAGCTGATCTTAAGGAGACCAGCTATATAGAGGGATAAGCACTATTGGAACAACTATTTGCAACGGGTGTGATATACCTTCTTCCACAAAATACTGATTGAGGGCTGTGATATACCTGTTGCCCCAAATAAACAGGGTGGTGTGATATAACTGTTGTGGCAAAAAAATAATTAAGGGGTGTGATATACTAGCTTCTACAAAATACTGATTAACCACTTCCCGACCACCCATTGACTATAAACATCATTGGGCAGTCGGTTTATCTCTGAATGGACGTTCTGGAACGTCCATTCAGAGATTACAGCTGCACGCTAATCGTCAGCAGCCGAGTGGGGGTCCCGCTGTCAGTGACAGAAGGGCACCCCAAACAGAAGGCAGGGACCATTCCTCGCTATCCCTCCCTTCTAGATCGCTGTATACAGCGCTATGTATACAAATCAGGAAGCGTTATGCCACTTCCTGTCCCGGATGAAGTTAAATGTCCCCCAGAGGTCTTGTATGACCTTATGGGGGACACAAAGTGTAAAAAAAAAAAAATAATAGGTTTCACATAAAAAAAAATCCTCCCAAATCCGTTATTTAAATAATGTTAAACAATAGAAGAAAACCCTTTTAGGTGAACGCTATAAAAAATATAAAAAAAACATTGCGCCAAAACAGATTTTTTTGGTGAGCTTCACCTCCCAAATAAGCATAATGTTAATCAATCAAAAAGTCATATGTACCACAAAATCGTAGCAATAAAAACGTCACCTCATCTCGCAAAAAAATGAGCCCTCACTCAAGAACATAGCTAGAAAATATGGCTCTATGTAAATTGCAACACAAAAACATCAAGTGAACAGTGTAAAAAAACTAATAAAAATTATGCCAAAACTGTTTTTTCAGTCACCTCACCTTATAAAAAAATTATATCAAAAAGTCGTATGTACCCAAAAATGGTATCAATAAAAACATCTTCTCGCCCCGCAAAAAACAATCCATCACACAAGACTATAGCTAGAAATATGAAAAATGTGGCTCTAAGAAAATGACAACACAAAAATCTGATATTTTTTCCTAAAAATGTTTTTATTGTATAAAACGTAAAAAAAAAAAAAATAGACATATTTGGTATTGTTGCATCCGTAATAACTGGATCTCGAAAAATATCACATTATCTACCCCATCAAGTGAACGGTGTAAAAAAATTAAATAAATAGAAAAATGACACGAATATTCTAAAAAACGAAGTTATAGCAATATAGCGAATATTCGTAAACTACACATATAGACTGCAATTTAGCTAATATAGTGCTATATATTTTTTTTATAGTGTACATTTTTTCCAAGACTGAAGTTCAGAAGAGACAAAAAAAATTAGACTATCAAAAAAATGATTATAGCACTATATTATCAAAATTACAGTCTATATGTGTATTTTACGAATATTCGCTATATTGCTATATATTCTTGTTTTAGAATATGATGAATATTCAAAAAACTGTATTTTCCTGATCTGCAAGTGTTAAATTCAAGTTTAATATATACAGCTTTCATATTCTGTTACCAAAAAAAAAAAAAACTTTTTGGGCAATCTACAACATCTTGATTAGTCAGTGTGCAATTTAAGCTAGAAATACACCCATCATTTTCTAGGGTTTGAACAACACACTTTTTTGACAAAAAACACTATTTTTAGGCCTTGCAGCATCAGCACGTGTGAAATTACAGACTATATACTGCTACCAAATTCAGTTGTTAAATAAACACTCGTTTGGGCACAAATAATTTAGTTGGCAGCCTTTGATGCAGATGTCATTGTGAGATACACCCTTAATACATTTGGGTTACATTCAGAGATTTTAAATACCGCCATTTTGGGCAAAGAAATATTTACTTCAGGTCTACACTGGTTCAGACCGTGTGAGTTACACCCTCTACATACAGGGGTTTGATTCAGGGATTTGAAATACAGCCATTTGAAATACAGCCATTTTGTGCAAATAAATGTTTAATTTAGGTCTACACTGCTTCAGGCCCTGTGAGATACTCCCTCTAAATACAGGAGTTTGATTCAGGGATTTGAAATACAGCTATTTGAAATACAGACATTTTGTGCAAAGAAATATTAAATTTAGGCCTACACTGGTTCAGGCCCTGTGAGATACTCCATCTACATACAGGGATTTGATTCAGGGATTTGAAATACAGCCATTTGAAATAAGACCATTTTGTGCAAAGAAATATATAATTTAAGCCTACACTGGTTCAGGCTCTGTGAGATACTCCCTCTACATACAGGGGTTTGATTCAGGGATTTGAATTACAGCCATTTTGTGAAAATAAATATTTAATTTAGGCCTACACTGGTTCAGGCCCTGTGAGGTACTCCCTCTACATACAGGGGTTTGATGCAGGGATTTGAAATACAGCCATATGAAATACAGCCATTTTGGGCAAATAAATATTTACTTCAGGCCTACACCGGTTCAGACCATGTGAGATACCCCCTCTACATACAGGGGTTTGATGCAGGCATTTGAAATGCAGCCATTTTGTGCAAAGAAATATTTAATTTTGGCCTACACTGGTTCAGGCCCTGTGAGATACCCCCTCTACATACAGGGGTTTGATGCAGGCATTTGAAATACAGCCATTTGGTGCAAAGAAATATTTATTTAGGCCTAGTCTGGTTCAGGCCGTATGAGATACACCCTTTACATACTGTCAATCTATTCTACTATTAATTAAACACCCATTTAGGGCAAGATCCAGAATTTGAAAAATATGAGGAGAGCGTCAAATAAGGGACGTGGTGCTGCTGGTGGAGCTCCTGTTGCAGGGAGAGGACGTGGTCGTTCTGTGCCAGCTACACGCACAAGTTAAACCCCTTCCTCAGGTGCGAGTAGGCGACAGAACCTGCAGCGGTATTTGGTCGGGCCTAATGCGGCACTACGAATGGTGAGGCCTGAACAAGTACAGGCGATAGTAGATTGGGTTGCTGACAGTGGATCCAGTTCCTTCACATTTTCTCACACCCAGTCTCTTGCTGAAAGAACACAGTTGGCACCTGCAGCCGATGTCCATTAGTCTTTCACCTCACCCCCTTGCAAATCAGCCAAGCAGTCTGAGCCCCAAGTCATGCAGCAGTCTTCTGCTTTTTGATGACCCGGTTTCCCAGGGCCATCCACTTAGCCCTGCCCCAGAAGTGAAAGAAATTGAGTGCACCGATGCCCAACCACTCTTGGATGATGACAGAACACAAGTGCCAACTGCTGGGGCTTTTGAAAGTGTGCAGACCGAAGTCAGGGGTGAAGACTGGGTGGAAGATGATGTGGAGGACGATGAGGTCCTCGACCCCACATGGAATCAAGGTCATGCGAGTGACCTATGTAGTTCGGAGGAAGAGGCGGTGGTCGCACAGAGCCACCAGCACAGCAGTAGAGGTAGAAGGGTGCAAAAACGGAGAGGCCATCCTCTAGACAGTACGCCTCCTACTGCTCACTGCAGCAAGGGACCGAGCACACCAAAGCCAGCTCCAAGAAGTTCCCTGGCGTGGCAGTTCTTGGCAGACAATGTGCTGACGAGAAGACACAAGTGGTTTGCACGCTGTGCAATCAGAGCCTGAAGCGAGGCATAAACGTTCTCAACCTGAGCACAACCTGCATGATCACGCATTTAAGTGCAAAGCACGAGCTGCAGTGGAGTAGACGCCTCAAAAACCAAGAAAGATCTCTGGCTCCTCCTGCTTCATTTTCTGCTGCAGTCTTGGCCTCTTCATCCGCCTCTGGAGTGACAGTGCACCTGGATCTGCCAGCAACAGCAACACCTGGGTCACCAAGCATGTGTCTCCACAATGTCCCACGGAAGCGTTCAGCTCTCCATATCCCAAACGCTGAAGAGGAAGTACCCCCCTACCCACCCGCGATCCCTAGCCCTGAATGCCAGCATTTCTAAATGACTGGCCTTTGAAATGCTGTCATTCCGTCTGGTGGAGACGGATAGTTTTAAAGGCCTTATGTCGGTGGCTGTCCCACAGTACGTCGTGCCCAGCCACCACTACTTTTCAAGGTGAGCCATCCCTTCCATTCACAACCAAGTAGGGGACAAAGTCAGGTGTGCACTGCGCAACGCCATCTGTGGCAAGTTGCACCTTACTACGGATACGTGGACCAGTAAGCACTGTCAGGGCCGTTATATCAACATAACAGCACACTGGGTAAATGCAGTGGTGGCTGGGCCTGAGGCGGATAGCAGTTTGGCGCATGTCCTTCCACCACCGAGGATTGCAGGGCGCTTCAGTTTGCCTCCTGTTGCTTCCTCCTCCTACTCTGCTTCCTCATCCTCTACCAGCTCCTCATCTAGCTTAAATTGCACACTGACTAATCAAGATGTTGTCGAGTGCCAAAAAAGTGTTTTTTTGGGGGGTAACAGCGACACCTTCACCACCAACTTCAGCACAGCCAGGGGTAAACGACAGCAGGCAGTTTTAAAACTTATCTGTTTGGGGGACAAACCCCACACCGCACAGGAGCTGTGGACGGGCCTTGAACAACAGACCGATGAGTGGTTTGTGCCAGTCAGCCTCAAGCCCGGCCTGGTTGTGTGCGATAATGGGCAAAATCTCGTAACAGCTCTGGGACTAGCCGGTTTGATGCACATCCCTTGCCTGGCGCATGTGCTGAATTTGGTGGTACAGAGATTCCTTAAAACTTACCCCGATATGTCAAAGCTGCTGCATAAAGTGCGGGCCGTCTGTGCTCACTTTCAGCGTTCTCACCCTGCTGCTGCTCGCCTGTCAGCACTTCAGCGTAACTTCAGCCTTCCCGTTCACCGCCTCATATGCAATGTGCCCACAAGCTGGAATGCTACCTTGCACATGCTAGCCAGACTGTGCGAGCAGCAGCAGGCGATAATAGAGTTTCAGCTGCAGCACGCACTGGCGAGTCGCTCGGCGGAACTTCATCACCAATGGCTGGGCCTCCATGCGAGACCTGTGTTCCTTGTTGCGCTGTTTCGAGTACTCCACCAACATGGCCAGTGGCGATAACGCCGTTCTCAGTGTTACTATCCCACTTCTATGCCTCCTTGAAAGAAAGCTCCAGGCGATGATGGAGGAGGATGTGGCACAGGAGGAGGAGGAGGAAGAGGTCTCATTTCGTAGGGTTTCCGGCCAGTCATTCCCAAGTGGCTCCGAGGGTGGGTTCCTGCACCCACAAACCCAAGGTACACAATTGTCCAGCCAGGGCACAGTTCTGGAGGATGAGGAGGTGGAGGATGAGGAGGAGGAGATGGAGGAAGAGGAACCATGTTCACAGCAGGGTGGTACCCAGACTAGCTCATGGCCATCACTGGTGCATGGATGGGGGGATACAGAGGACACAGACGATACACCTCCCACAGAGGACAGCTTTTCATTGCCTCTGGGCAGCCTGGCACACATGAGCGATTACATGCTGCAGTGTCTCTGCAACGACCGCCGAGTTGCCCACATTCTAACTTGTGCTGATTACTGGGTGGCCACGCTGCTGGATCCCCGTTACAAGGACAACGTACCGTCCTTATTTCCATCACTGGAGCGTGATCGCAAGATGTGCGAGTACAAGTGCATTTCCATCACTGGAGCGTGATCGTAAGATGTGCGAGTACAAGCACACGCTGGTAGACACGCTGCTGGTGGCATTCCCGCCTGACAGCGGGGGCACAGTGGAAGCACAAGGCAAAGGCAGAGGATGAGGAAGAGGTCATCAACGCAGCTGGGGCACCGCCAGCACCTCAGAAGGCAGGGTTAGCATGGCCGAAATGTGGAAAAGCTTTGTCAGCACGCCACAACAATTAGCACCACCAGCTGATATGGAACGTCTTAGCAGGAGGCAGCATTTCAGCAACATGGTGGAGCAGTATGTGTGCACACGCCTACACGTACTGAATGACGGGTCTGCCCCCTACAACTTCTGGGTCTCCAAATTGGGCACATGGCCTGAGCTTGTCCTTTACGCTTTGGAGGTGCTGGCCTGCCCTGCAGCCAGTGTAATATCTGAACGTGTGTTTAGCACGGCAGGGGGCGTCATCACAGACAAGCGCAGCCACCTGTCCACAGCCAATGTGGACAAGCTCACGTTCATTAAAATGAACCAGGCATGGATCCCACAGGACTTGTCCGTACCTTGTGCAGAATAGACATGTATACCGGCACTAAGCAGCCATTGTTATACTGCAGCGCAATTGCTCACGTTTGTATTTTGGATATATCACACTCTTTTGGAGTGTACCTTAATTTTACAAAATTAAATTAAAACAAAAAACCTGTGTTGGCTATCTCATCCTCCTCCGCCGACGCCGCTTTCACCTACACCACTTCATAAATCCATTTTTTTTTTGTACGTGTTTTATTTTATATCATTTCACTACTTTGTCATTTACATTTTCTGGTGTTCAATTTTTAGGTGTATAGTACCACTGCTATACCTAGTACACCGGTTAAAAAAACAAATAAAAAATTGTCATTAACATTTTCTGGTGAAATTAATTTCTGCAATTTTTCTGTTACATTCTTGGGTTGACATTATACAATTTTAGACGTGAATAAACCCCTGCTCTGCATAGGTGACAGGGAATAACATTTCTGAAATGCTTCTTTAATTGATGCGCGCCACCTCCTTTGATTCAATGCTTAAACTTAAACAAGTTGTACCACATTTAAGCTTCAATACTTTGTCCCACATTTCCGCTATACTCTTTTGGACAACATTTGCGCCTCAATAGCTTTTCCCCAAATTCCGCTTGATTTTTTTGTCCCACATTTGCGCTTCAATAGCTTTTCCCACATTTCTTCTCGATCCCAATTTTTTTAAATAAATGTATTTCCCTTAAATGTGTTCTCTCCGGCCTGGAACCCTGATTCCCCACCACCCGTAATTACCATGGTAAGCACATAAAAGCACATCGAAAGTTGATAGAGCAGATATCAAATTGGATTGTTAACATCACGGGACGTGCGACATGGTGGGGTGGTAAGTATGCACACGCCTACACAAACTAACTGACAGGGGTCAGCCCCTGCAACATCTGGGTCTCCAAATTGGGCACATGGCCTGAGCTTGCCCTTTACGCCTTGGAGGTGCTGGCCTGCCCTGCAGCAGGTGTATTGTCTGAACGTGTGTTTAGCATGACTGGAGGGTTATATTTCCCAATGTTTTGGGGTGTACCCTAATTTAAAAAAATAAAAATACATTTTAAAACAAAAAGCAGTGTAGGCTACCTTCTCCTCCTCCACCGCCACTTCCACCTACACCGCCACATCCACCGCCTTTCCATGACATTTTTACATTCATTTTAGTGCTCAAAAGTTCGGGACCCCATTAACTTCAATGGGGTTCGGGTTCGGGGTCAAGTTCGGGTAAAGTTCGGGTCCCGAACTCAAACTTTTTTCTGAAGTTCGGCCGAACCTGTCGAACCCAAACATCCAGGTGTCCGCTCAATTCTACTTAAACTTCTTCACTGTATTTGCAGCTACCACTTCTGCAGGAAGGCTATTCCATGCATCCACTACTCTCTCAGTAAAGTAATACTTCCTGATATTACTTTTAAACCTTTGACCCTCTAATTTAAAAATATGTCCTCTTGTAGCAGTTTTTCTTCTTTTAAATATTCTCTCCTCTTTTACCTTGTTGATTCCCTTTATGTATTTAAAAGTTTCTATCATATCCCCTCTGTCTCGTCTTTCTTCCAAGCTTTACATGTTAAGGTCCTTAAGGGGTGCCCACTCTCTCCGCTCCTCTTCTCGATCTTTATGGAACCATTCGCTTGCAGGATACGCGCAGAACCTGGCATAGTGGGCTTTGGGGGGAAGGGTACGGATGATAAGATCTGTCTGTATGCAGACGACGTGTTACTCTACCTGAATGACGGATGGAGAAATGTCCCCGATGTTATACGGATAACAGAGGAATTCGGTAGAGTCTCCGGCTATGCGATAAATTGGGCAAAGTCTGTGCTCTTCCCCCTCAATCGGATGCCTCCCCCGAACGACCTACGGGTCAGAATCATTGCTCCAACTGATCATTTAGATTATCTTGGGATAAAAATTAGCAATACTATCAGGGACTACAACAAGTTAAATATTATCCCCTTAGTCGGGAAGATAAAAGAAAAAATTAGGATCTGGCAGAAACTCCCACTGTCGCAGATAAATAGGATTGCGTTGATTAAAATGATTCTACTGCCATGGATACTATATACGGTAAGCTCTTGCCCGGCTTGGATTGAGGACAGTGTTTTCAATCTGATTGATCGTTTGATAAACGACCTGATATGGGGCAGGAAAAGGGTCCGCATTAAACTACAATACTTGCGAATGCCAGCTAGCAATGGAGGCTTAGGCTTGCCCCATTTTCAAATATACTATTTGTGTGCACAACTACAATGGTGCGTTAACACCGGAGATGGAGCATTATTGTCCCATATTCTAGGGCAACGACATCAACCCACTTATAATATATTTAATATACTTGAAACCGGAATTCTCCAGCGCGCAAATCAGTCTTGTCCCATTGGGGCTGCGCTGCAGAAAGTTTGGAATAAGATTAAGAAATTGACTCTGGCTCCGAAAATTCTGGACTTTTCCCCGATATGGGACAATCCCGCGTTAACAGAATTCTCGACACTTAATGCAAAGGAATATTGGACTCAAAAAGGTATCACATTAGTTTCACATATATATATGAAAGGGAAAATTAAACCAATAAGGGAATTGAATCAACAGACACCAAGAACTGCATTAGAGCACTATAGATACTTTCAACTACATCACGCACTAGCATGTACGCTTAAAAAAACACCTATAAAAGACACTCCAGGGTTTTTAGTATTTTGTTATAATTTACTCGGGAATAAAATTAAGATTTCACTAATTTATAGGAGATTTATTGAGGAATTAAGTACAACCACTAAATTTAAAAGTGTAGATAAGTGGAATGCAGATATAGGGGAATGTAACCCCTCACAATGGCGGGAAATATATCAAAATATCAAGAAGGCTTCCTCTTCACGACAATATCAATTGTTACAATTTAAAATAATACACCGTTTATATGTCACTCCGAGCCTCCTATCCAAAGTATATAGCAATAAGGGCTTAGAATTTAGCTGTTTGAAATGCTCCCTTGTAGCTGCCGGGATCGTACACATGCTGTGGGATTGCCCTGTGATTAGGACCTTTTGGGATAGTATATTTCAGATAATGACGGCACAAAATAGGACCAGCCCCCCTTTAACCATTCAAGTAGTTGTGCTTGGTTTTCTCCCTCTTGAATATAAAAAAAAAACCTCCAAAGATGAACAGGCTTACTGGTTGAGGGGCTTTCTATTGGCCAAGGTAATAATCCTGAGACAGTGGGTGAAAGATAGACTTCCGACAACTAATGAATGGCAAACCTTAATGACAAGAATAACAAATTTCGAGAGTATGAAACGATGTGGGGTGAATTTTGCTACTGAAATGGGCACATAGAGAAAGTTGATATGGGGAGAGGAAATTCCCTGACTGGAACTGATGCCCTTTTAGTGCTATCATTGAGGTTACACTCCAGTATACCCCACATTCTTGAATAATAAATGTTACTAAACACGGCCCACACTAATTGGATTGGATACTATAAAACTCTGATAGATATCTCAGATGGGGGCAGGAGTGCTCCATCGCCCCGCGGGGCCGCCGCACCAGACCAGATTAGATGGGATTGGCGGGTGGGGGACAATGGGGGGGGGGATGGGGGGGGGGGGGAAATGGGTCTCCCACTTTTTTAGTGTTTTTTTGGGGGTAGAGTTGATGAACCTCGATATGTGTCTAAGAAACGATATTAATGTCAGGATAACCTCGGCTATAGATGTCTTTATATATATGTATGTCACCATAACATGGAATTAGATATACTGTTTTAAATGTATTGACATATGTATTGTTATATGTGCTCCCCCCTCTATTACTTGGTATATATAAGAAAAAGAATAAAAGATAAATGTATTCAAAAAAAAAAAGGTCCTTTAATCTTTCCTGGTAAGTTTTATCCAGCAATCCTTGTACTAGTTTAGTAGCTCTTCTCTGAACTCTCTCCAATGTATCAATATCCTTCTGGAGATATGGTCTCCAGTACTGCGCACAATACTCCAAATGAGGCTCTGAAGCGCGTCATGAGCACCGCCCTCTTTCTACTGGTAATGCCTCTCCCTATACACCCAAGCATTCTGCTAGCATTTCCTGCTGCTCTATGACATTGTCTGCCCACCTTTAAGTCTTCTGAAATAATGACCCCTAAATCCCTTTCCTCAGATACTGAGGTTAGGACTGTATCACTGATTTTATATTCTGCTCTTGGGTTTTTACGCCCCATGTGCAGTATCTTGCACTTATCAACATTACATTTTAGTTGCCAGATTTTTGACCATTCCTCTAGTTTACCTAAATCCGTTTCCATTTGGTGTATCCCTCCAGGAACATCCAGCCTATTGCAAATCTTTCTGCAAAAAGACACACCTTACCATCGAGGCCTTCTGAAATTTCACTGATAAAGATATTAAACAATATGGGTCCCAGAACAGATCCCTGAGGTACCCCACTGGTAACAAGACCATGGTCTGAATATACTCCATTGACTACAACCCTCTGTTTGTCCCTCAGCCACTGTGGGACAGTATCAAAAGCCGTACTAATGTCTATATAAGCAATGTCTACTGCACCTCCGCAATCTATGATTTTAGTCACCCAATCAAAAAAATCTATAAGATTAGCTTGACATGATCTCCCTGAAGTAAACCCATGCTGTTTTTCATCTTTCAATCCATGGGATTTTAGATGTTCCACAATCCTCTCCTTAAATATGATTTCCATTAATTTCCCCACTATTGATGTCAGGCTTACTGGCCTATAGTTGCCCGATTCCTCCCTACCAACTTTCTTGTGAATGGGCACAACATTTGCTAATTTCCAATCTTCTGCGACAATTCCTGTTACCAGTGATTGGTTAAATAAATATGTTAATGGTTTTGCTAGTTCTCGGCTAAGCTCTTTTAATAGCTTTGGGTGTATCCCATCAGGCCCCTGTGACTTATTTGTATTAATTTTAGACAGCTGACTTAGAACCTCTTCCTCTGTAAAGACACATGCATCAAAATATTCATTAGTCTTCCTTCCTAACTGAGGTCCTTTTCCTTAATTTTCCTTTGTAAAAACTGAACAGAAGTATTCATTGAGGCAGTCAGCCAGTTCTTTATTTTCTTCCATATACCTTCCTTCTTTTGTTTTAAATTTGTTAATTCCTTGTTTTAGTTTCCTTTTTTTTTCATTTATGTATCTGAAGAATGCCTTATCGCCTTTTTTCCCTGACTGAGCTAATGTCTCTTCTGCCTGTACTTTAGAAGCTTTTATAACTTGTTTGGCCTCTCTCTGCCTAATCTTATAAATTTGCCTGTCATCCTATTTTTTTTTTTATAATTACTGAATGCTATCTTTTTGTTTTTAATGATTTGGCCACTTCTGCTGAGTACCACAGTGGTCTCTTCTTTTTTTTGCTTTTACAGACAAGCTTAATGCAATTATCTGTTGCCTTCAATAGTGCCACTTTTAAGTAGTCCCGTTTCTCCTGGACTCCATTGCAACTGTTACAATCTGATAGGGACTCGTATACCACTAATCTAATTTTAGAAAAGTCAGTTTTTCTAATATCTAAAACTTTGGTTATTGTGTGGTGTGACTCATCACTGTAAACCACACTGATTGGTGATCACTAGATTCCAAGCTTTCCCCTAAAGTAATATCCGATACCAAATTCCCATTTGTGAATACTAAATCTAAAATGGCCTCTTTCCGGGTTGGCTCCTCAACTACTTGCTGTAGAGATAACCCCAGTAGGGAATTTAGAATATCTGTACCCCTGGCAGAACTAGCTAGTTTGGTTTTCCAGTTTACATCAGGAAAATTAAAGTATCCCATAATGATAATTTCCCCTTTCAATGTCATTTTAGCTATTTCCTCAACTAGTAGATCATCTAATTCTTTGACTTGGCTAGGTGGTCTATATATCATACCTATACGAGTTACCTCATGATTATCAAGCTGCAAGGTAACCCAAACTGACTCTAAATTGGCCTTTCTAACTTGTATTAAATTTGATTTTATGCTATCTATCATATACAGGGTCACCCCTTCCCCTTTCCTGCCTTCTCTTTCTTTCCTATAAAGAGAGAACTCTGGTATTGTTATATCCCAGTCATTACTCCCATTAAACCATGTCTCAGTAACAGGCACTAAATCTATATTCTCAGATGCCATTATAGACTCAAGTTCATTGATCTTATTCCCTAAACTGCGAGCATTTGTAGACAAGACACTGAGCTTGTCATTTCTTAACCTATGTGCTACTGTCATCTTCTGGCATTTTTCCGGGGGGCAGTCGGACTGCTGGATTATCACTCTTTTGCCCCCCTTTCCGAGTTTAATGCTCCTTAGCAAATACTTTGCAGTGTTCACTGAGGACATTCATTACCTTGAGAGAAAGATGCAAACCATCTTTCTTCTACAGTTCTTTTCCATTCCAACGAGAGCTAACATGAGACACAAAGCCAAACCCTTGGTTCAGACACCATTCACTAAGCCATACATTGAATTCCTTAATTTGCATCTTCCACTCATGCTGAAGGTTATGCACAGGCAAAACTGCAGAGAATGAAACAGTTGATGCAACCTCCCGTATATCATTTCCAAGTGTGTGAAAATCTTCCTTCACCTATTAAACCTCATTGCAAGCCAGACCATTTGCCCCAAGATGGACAATAACATCCACCTCCCTTTCCTGCTTTGCTTGCCTAGCAATATTAAGTATACGTTGTCTATCCCTGCTAGTGGTAGCACCAGGGAGACATCTCACAAAACCATTTTCCTCAAACTTCCCACCTCTTATGATAGAATTGCCCACCAACAGCTGCTTACTATCAGTCCTCACCTTATCCTTTTTGTATTTGGCTGCAGTCTTGCATACTTTAGGTATGGGAGATGATTGTTCCTCACCCACTGTGCCCGAGCCATCTTCCATGTTGCTCTTGCGCCCTGAAAGTGCTGCATATGAATTATGGAGAGGCACAGACTGTGGGACATCTCCTCTATCAACAACTCTCAGTCTACCAGAATCTACAGTAACCCATCTTCCATTTCTAGGGGGCCTCTGTGGCAGTGGCATTGCAACATTCCCAGCCTGAGTTTGTTTAACAGTTATTTGACAAATCTCAGATTAAAAAAATGCAATTTCCTGCTGCATTATGGAGAGCTGTCTACAGATCAGATAGCATACAAACCTCCGAAGAGTGGAACCTGAAATACAAGCATAACAAATGTGTATAAAATTTATCTGCCCACTCGCGCTACCGTGGCCACTTGACACTCCTCACCCGTAAGGGAATCACTGCTAGGTTCCCAAGCACAGTCTGCTGCTTGGTCTGGTAAAATCTGAACACACGTATATAAAAGGAGTCTGGTTTTTGAAACAACCAGAGTGGGAACCTGCGCTGATTACGGTGTAGTCAAGGGTATAGAAACACAAATATAAAGTTGTATGGATTGGTACCTTATAGAAGAGCGATCTATGCGTGGAAGATCCTCCTTGTTATTGCAAAAACTATCCAACGCGTTTCTGAGCCAGTCGGGCTCCCTGACGAAGGAGCCTGACTGGCTCAGAAATGGGTCGGATAGTTTTTGTCCCCTGAAGGCATCCATACAGAGTGCGGTGCGGTGACGTCACACGCCGAAATTCCCGGACTTCAAACTGGTGGTTTGCTGCCGAGCCGGAGTGATTTGCTGCCGGCCGGAGCATCACTTGCTCTAGTAGGTTGAACCAGAAGCTATCCGGACACCAGCTTCCTTGCAGTAACAAGGAGGATCTTCCATGCATAGATCGCTCTTCTATAAGGTAAAAATCCATACAACTTTATATTTGTGTTTCTATACCCTTGACTACACCTTAACCAGCGCAGGTTCCCACTGTGGTTGTTTCAAAAACCAGATTCCTTTTATAAAAGCATAACAATTCCTGCACAGAACCAGGTCTACCATTTTAAAGAGGGGAAAGATTTTAAACAAACAAATCTTACTTTTTTAATTGTATCCACCTCCAGATTACCTCCTGAGCATCTCCTGAATATCTCAGATGCACTTATAAATGCAGCCTTTGAGAATGCAGCAACATTATTCATTTCTGCTCAAGTTGCTTGTGGGCCAATGACTCATTGACCCACAAGAAAGAAGCAGGGAGGAATCATGTCTTCAGATGTAAAAAAATTACAAATTTTCGATATAGCGAATATATAGCACTATATTCGAAATATTCTCGAATTAGCGAAGTTGTGATATTCGCGATTGATATTCGCTATTCGAATATTCATGCTCAACACTAGTTGCCACACTGAAAGATGAAGTTCCTTTTCATGTTCAATTTTCTAGCAATATTGACTGGTATTTGGAACTGTTCATAATTCCCTTTAGCTTAACTAAGACCCCAGTTCCAGCTGAAGAAAAACAGCCCCAAAGCATGATGTTGCCACCACCATGCTTCACTGTGGGTATGGTGTTCTTTTGGTAATGTGCAGTTTTGTTTTTGGGCCAAAAATATCTTTTGGGATTATGACCAAAAAGTTCAACCTTGGTTTCATCAGACGATAACACCTTTTCCCACATGCTTTTGGGACACTTCAGATGTGTTTTTGCAGAATGTAGCCTGGATTGGATGTTTTTCTTCGTAAGAAAAGGCTTTCATCTAGCCACTCTACCCCATAGCCCAGATATGTGAAGAATATGGGATTGTTGTCACATGTAGCACACAGCCAGTACTTTCCAGATATTCCTGCAGCTCCTTTAATGTTGCTGTAGGCCTCTTCGTAGCTTCCCAAACCAGTTTTCTTCTCATCTTTTTATCAATTTTGGAGGGACGTCCAGTTCTTGGTAATGTCACTGTTCCATATTTTCTCCACTTGATGATGACTATCTTTACTGTTTTCCATGGTATATCTAATGCCTTGGAAATTCTTTTGTACCCTTCTCCTGACTGATACCTTTTAACAATGAGATCCCTCTAATGCTTTGGAAGCTCTCTGTGGACCATGGCTTTTGCTGTGGGATGTGACTAAGGAAATTTCCGGAAAGACCAACTAGAGCAGCTGAACTTTATTTTTGGGTTAATCAGAGGCACTTTAAATGATGCCAGGTGTATGCTGACTCCTATTTAACATGATTTTGAATGTGATTGCTTAATTCTGAATACAGCTACATCCCCAGTTATAAGAGGGTGTGCACACTTATGCAACCACATTTGTTTTAGGTTTTTTTGTTTTCTTTCCTCCTCCTAAAAGATTTCAGTTTGTTTTTCAATTGAGTGGTACAGTTTATAGGTCACATTAAAGGTGAAAAAAGTTCTGAAATTATTTATCTTGGTCTAATTTTTTTACATCACCGAAATCTGACATTTTAACAGGGGTGCATAGACTTTTTATATCCACTGTAACTGCTTCCCCAAAATACTGATTGAGGGCTGCAATATACCTGTTTGCACAAAATACTGATTAAGGGGTTCATTATACGTGTTTCCACCAAATATTAATTGAGGGCTGCAATATACCGGCTTCCACAAAATACTGATTAAGGGGATTGATATAACTGCTTCCACAAAATATTGATTAAGGGCTTGCGATATACCTGCTCTCACAAAATACTTATTATGGGGTTCGATATACCTGTTTCTACAAAATATTAATTGAGGCCTGCGATACACCTGTTTCAACAAAATACTGATTAAGGGGTTTGATATACCTGTTTCTACCAAATATTGATTGAGGACTGCGATATACCTGCTTCCACAAAATACTGATTAAGGGGTTCGATATATACCTTTTTCCACCAAATATTGATTGAGGCCTGCGATATACCTGCTTCCACAAAGTACTGATTAAGGGGTTTGATAAAACTGCTTCCACAATATGCTGCTTGAGGGCTATGATATACCTGCTTCCACAAAATACTGATTAAGGGGTTTGATATACCTGTTTCCACCAAATATTGATTGAGGCCTGCGATATACCTGCTTCCACAAAATATTGATTAAGGGGTTTGATATGCGTGTTTCTACCAAATATTGATTAGGCCTGCGATATACCTGCTTCCACAAAATACCGATTAAGGGGTTTGATATACCTGTTTCCACCATATATTGATTGAGGCCTGCGATATACCTGCTTCCACAAAATACTGATTAAGGGTTTTGATATAACTGCTTCCACAAAATACTGATTGAGGGCTGCGATATACCTGCTTCCACAAAATACTGATTAAAGGGTTCGATATATTTGTTTCTACCAAATATTGATTGAGGGCTGCGATATACCTAAGTCCACAAAATAATAATTAAGGGATTTGATATAACTACTTCCACAAAATACTCATTGAGGGCTGCGATATACCTGCTTCCACAAAATACTGATTAAGGGGTTTGATATACCTGTTTTCGCAAAATACCGATTGAGGGCTGCGATATACCTGCTTACACAAATACTGCTCTTCTCTAGGGATTTAGGCACAGGGTCATTTTGAAAATGATAGGCAGAGGAAGAGGCAGGCCGTTCCGCAGGGGTGTAAGGGGTCGGGCAGTTGCACTAGGCTGAAGCCTAAATGGCAAGTTGGAGAAGGCACGTGCAATTACTCCAAAGTGCGCATCAGAGTTGGTTGAGTGGCTCACTCCCTCTCTGCTATGTGCACCCCAAAATACACCACCATTACCACCACCATAGCCCCTCCACTCGAGTCAGAGGAATTATTTTTCCATCCATTCCCAGACCTTGCCGATGAGAAGCCATTCTTGACATCGGATGAGGAGGTAGCAACGGCCGCCACCAAGTGGTCTGACGACAGTACCCAGATCAGCCCCGGTAGGGAGCTCCGCGCTGTTACTGCCTACTCCGAGATCTCAAATGTCAGTTGTGGTGAAGGTGATGACGATAACGTGTAGATGGACGTCACATGGGTTCCCACAAGATAGGAAGAGGAGGGGAGTTCAGAGGGAGAGACCATGCACGGTCAGTTCTGGCGCCCCCAGGACGCCGGCAAATGGCTCTGCAGTGTGTTTTTTTTTTTACCTGTCTGCTGCTGACAATAGTGTTGCCATCTGAAGCCTGTGCTGTCAACGTATAAGTCGCGGTAAGCCTAACACTCACCTAGGGACGACTTCCTTAAGAAGACACTTGGTTTCCCATCACCAAGCCCAGTGGGAGCAACGCCATCACAACCCACAAAGCCACACTCCATGCTCCATGTCTTGCCTGTTCTCCTTCTCCTCTCTACTCCCATTTGTCCTCCACCTTCCACCAGCCGTTGTCGTGTTCATCTGGCAGAAGGCAGGCTTCGGCGGCCCAAATTTCGAGTGTAAAAAGTTGATGACGCCGCATAACCCTCTTGCCCAACGGCTGACCACAGGCTTGTCGGAACTGCTAGCCCGCCAACTACTGCCATATAAACTGGTGGACTCGGAGGCCCTTAGAAAATTTGTGGCCATTGGCACACCACAACGGAAGGAAATATTTCTCTCAGAAGGGTATCCAAGATCTATATGGCCACATTCAGCGGCAAGTGAATATATCTCTGGCACACAGTGTCGGTGCCAGGATACATCTGACCACAGACACGTGGTCTACCAAACACGGGCGGGGAAGGTACCGTGGCTCCCGTGTGGATTTGATGTTATCACCAAGGATTGCATGTAGGTCTGCCTCTTCCTCTCCTCCTCTTACTCCATCCTCTGTTTCCTCCTCAGCTGACTCCTAATTTTCCACTGCCACCGCCTATTTCGCTGCGCCCCCCAAAGCTCCCCAGAGCCCCAAACCTAGGGAATAAAGAGATCACCTCCTAGCATTCCCTGATACTCTCCCTAAGCTGCTAACCACATGTGCAAATTTCAATGGAAGAAATGCACATGCACAGGAACCTGAGACTACTGAAACACTGCACCAAACCCTCAGCTTAGGGAACAGGGAAAGAGGCAACCGGCTCCTTCCAAACTGAAGGACTTAGTGTCTCCCTGAGGCCTAGTCAGGACAGGCACACCAAGAAAAGGGAAAGGACTTAGCATGAGATGTAACTGGAACAGGAGACCACCACACAAGCAGAGCACTCCACAGAAGAGCTATCAGCCGCAAGGAAACAAGTGAGAGGCGGAACATATAAAGAGCCACCTGACTGATGATGAGCAGCATCTACGAAGGGGTGGAAACCTGTCAGCAACAATGAAAACAAGAGAGATCTGTCAAATAGACCCCTGAGTCTTCTGTCTATTTGAACTTCTAAGATCTCTCCCAGGGCCGGCGGTGACACGTCCCAGGTGAGAAGTTGCCATTCTCTGCTGCGGCTATTGTACCTGGAAGCCAAGAGCTACACCGGTCCTGCACTCCTTTCAGCTCTGCGGTCACAGGCCGAAAAGTGGCTAACCCCGATCAATTTGACAGTTGGTAAAGTGGTGTGCCAATCTGCTGAGCGCGCTAAGGGGCAGAATGACACATGTGCCGTGCATGGCACACGTCCTGTACTTAGTCGTGCACCGATTCGTTGCCATATACTCCGGGCTCCAGGACATCTTGCAGCAGGCCAGGAAAATCTCTGGCTGTTTTAGAAGCTCATACATGGCCATAGCTAGCCTTGCTAACATTAAGCTGTGACAACACTTGCCTGTCAGATTTCTGATTTGTGACAGCCCGACGCACTGGAACACCACCTTGTATATGCTTGATAGGCTGCTCCAGCAGCAACGTGCCATTAACAACTACCTGTACGGACTCTACAGCAGGACAGGTTCTGGGGAGCTTGGTTTCTTTTCACCGTGCCAGTGGCTGCTCATGCGCGACACATTCAGACTTCTCCGGCCATTTGATGAGATCACCAAACTGCTTAGTCGCAGCCAGGGAGCCATCAGTGACATCGTACCTTATGCCTTCTTTCTGGAGCTTTCATTGCGTCGTGTCATTGATCAAGCCGTCGAAGAGCAAAAAGATGAGGAAGTCTCAATGCTGAATGAATTCCCAGGGGGTGCTACTACTGACGAGGAGTCAGAGGAGGATGGTGGCTGGGGGGAGAAGGAGGTGGAGCAAGAAGAGCAGGCTTTGAGTAGGACTTTAAACTTTTCAGGGATCCCTGGTGTTGTCTGGGGGGAGGAGGCCAAGGATGACATTCTCCTGGGCGATAAGCAGGAGCCAGGGTGCTCCACCGCTTCCAATTTAGTGCAAAATGGGTGCCTTCATGCTCCAGTGTTTGAAGATGGACCCCGTATAAAAAGCATAAAGGGCAAGGACCATTACTGGGTTGCAACATTCTTAGACCCCCAGTACAAACACAAAAAGGAGGATATGTTACCAGCATAGGGCTGGCAGAATGCAGCATTTCCAGGCCTTGCTGCGCGAGATGCTGTATTCTGCTGTTGTGGGCACTGGCAGAGGAATTTCCACCCACAGCTAAACAGGTGCAGGTACCAATCCTACCATGCCTGCAAGAAGAGGGCAGTTTGAAAATGTGTTGGTCACTTCGGATATGAGATCATTCTTGCAGCCAACCCATCAACAGCCATCCTCCGGATTTAGCCTCAGGGAACGCCTAGACCGACATTTGTCCGACTATATCGGGTTAACGGCTGATGTGGACGCTCTGAGAAGCGAGTAACCCCTTGACTAATGGGTGTGCGGGCTTGACCTGTGGCCAGAGCTGGCACAATTTATCATGAAACTCTTGGATTGCCCATCGTTGAGTGTCCTGTCAGAAAGGATGTTCAGCGTAGCAGTGGGGGATCGTGACCGATAAGCTCACTCGCCTAGCTGACGACACTCATTTTTTTAAATAAATGAGGCATGGATCTCAGGGGAAATCAACACCTGTGATGACCATGTGTGATTGAATTTCTTCATGCCAGCCCACACATATCCGCCACCACACAGAACAAAGAATGGCCCTTGCCTTATGTATAAACAGCGACATAAAATGCATTTTATGTCAGATGAATGCCTAATTTTTGGGGCCTGTACTGGCTGACAGTTACATATTTATCCTGAGACCGCCTAATGTACCTTCAGCCACATAATCACAAGTTCTTTTCTGTCAGATGAATGCCAAATTTTTGGGGCCTGTACTGGCCTACAGTAAAATTTGTATCCAGTGACTGCCTAATGTACCTACAGCCACATCATCACAAGTTCTTTTCTGCCAGATGAATGCCTAATTTGTGGGACCTGTTCTGGCCTACAGTAAAATCTTTAGCCAGTGACCGCCTAATGTACCTCCAGCGACACAATCACAAGTTCTTTTTTATCAGGTGAATGCCTAATTTTTGGGGCCTGTACTCCCGTGGCCTAAAATAAAATATTTCTACAGTAGGCTCCAGCAGGGCACATTTTTGAGAGTTTTCCTTTAAGACGCATAAAAACAACCCCTGATTAAAATACATATTTTTTGTGGGAATTTTTGCCAATCATCCCCCTCTGGTATGTCACTGTCAACGTTGAGGGACTATTTGCGCACTTCTAGTATTTGGTGGCTGCAAATATGACCTGATGGTTTTTCAGGTTCGCCTGCCATTAAAGTCAATAGGTCCCGCTGTGAACGAGCTGTTCCGCGAACATTTGATATGTTCCGGCCGATGTTCATCCATCGCTACAGCTTAGCAGCCTTTATCCCGCGTTAACATATTCTTTTTGTTTTTCCTTTTGTAGGTTTTTAGTGCTTCTTCGCTACCTTTCTGTTTTAGTAATTTAAATGCTTTCTCTTTGTCACTTATTCCCTTTACAATTATATTTATCCACATAGTTGTTTTTTTTTGTTCCTTACCCATTACTATTTCACAGGTATATTGGTTAATACTAGGTTCAGTATGGTCGTCCCTCTAATCGAATCCTGTACCAGTTGGGTAATTGTCTTTGTCTTTTATTGACAAGACCCTGTTTCATTTATGAGATCCATAGGTTTCAGTTTATATATGGGTAGTTGAAGTCCCCCATAATAACCACTGTTTCCCTTAGGGGGCATTCGCATGACCGTATTGTCTGTCCATGTCCATTCCGCATTTTTTGCCGATTGGGTGCAGACCCATTCATTTCAATGAGGCCACAAAAGATGCGGTGTGCTATCCCCATTTGTATGTCCATATGGCTGCCCTGCAAAATATATATTTTTACAATCCTTTCTAAACAGACTGTAACCCTGTAAGTTAACTGCTCAGTCATAGCTATCAACCATCCATGTCTTAGTTATTCACCCAGTGTCATAGTCCTCCCCAGATATTTCTTATTCAAGTTCACCAGGTTTTTGGATATTTTTTTTACTATCTTTCCTTATGAGCTATTCTAGTCCCCTGCTCCATTCCACTCCAAGTTCCATTATCTCTCCACTAACTTCCCCTCCTATAATGTAATTACCTCCCCTCACCCTATATTAAACACTCCTCCATCCTTCTACCCATCTTCTCCCCCAAAACAGTTGTACCCTTCCCAGTCAGGTGCAGCCCATCCCTATGATAAAGCCTGTAGCCGACAGAGAAGTTAGCATAGTCTTCCAGAAACCCAAATCCCTCCTTTCTACACCAGTTTTTGAGCTGCTTGTTTACCTATGTACTCTCCCGCTGAATTCCTGGTGTAACTTATGGTAAAGTTAACATTTCAAAGAGCCTACCTTTGAGGTCCTTGCCCTGAGCTTGTGATCTAAGTCGCTGAAGTAATTTTAAGCATTCACCACCTACCTCTAACTTTGCCATTAGTGCAAAGGTGCACCATGACTTCTGCACTAGGCCCTCCTGGTAATTTATCAACCTGATTCACATTATGTTGAACTTGAGCGCCAGGAAGACAACACGCCGTTCAATGATGCCAGATCAGTCTATTTATACCCTTAATGGCTTGAGTTTTCCACTACCAGCACCTGTCTGGCCTGTCTTGCTCTGCTGGTCCCCTCCTTTCTGGAGCTGACATTCTCCTGACAGGCTGTAACTGTCTTGCTGCATTAGTGCTCTCCCTGAACTGACACCCCCCTCGTCTGACAACTTTTCAAACTTGCTGGGGTGTGTCAGATCAAGGCTAAACTTCCTGGCATTCTTCCCTCTACTCCACCTTCTATAACCCAGCTAGCTACCATGGGGAAGCTTTGTAATTAAAGTAAGAGACAAAGAAAATCATTCAGTGCCCTGCAAAATGGACAGGGTACTATGGTACCTTAAGTCTTTGCTTGTGAAGTGTTCCAGGTTGCTGCAACTTTCAGGTCCTTGAGGTGGTGGTGCAGATTCTGAAAATACTCATTGACAGAGTATATCAAAGCCTTTTTCTGCAGAAGAGCCAATATGGAGGGTGCCATTCTTTGTGATGATCAATTAGGAAAGCCCCACTTATACTGGATGCCGTTGTGCAAGTCATTAGTGGAGCTAATTTCTTTCTGCCCTGGATTGCTTGGGATAAGTTGTCAAATAAAGAGATGGTGTGGAAGGGTTCTTGTAGTTCCTGTAGCTTCCTGAGTTGTTTCCTTATATAAATAAAAAAAAGTGGGCGTGGGCAATAGCATCACATCAGACAGTCTGGAAGGCCTTTTGGCTTTTGTAATCTGTGTACACAATAAATTATCAGATCCTATTCTTAAAGAGGACCTTTCACTAATATACAAACTCAAAACTAACTATACCTGTGGGCAGAGCGGCGCCCAGGGGTCCCCCTGCACTTACTAGTATGTCTGGGCGCCGCTCCGTTCGCCCGGTATATGCTCCGGTGTCTCAGCTCCGTCTGTTGTATTGGACTGATTTTTTTGTAGGAGGCATGTCCCTTGCTATAGTGCTGGCCAATCGCAGCGCACAGCTCATAGCCTGGCTATGAGCTGTGAGCTGCGATTGGCCAGCACTGCAGCAAGGGACACGCCTCCTACAAAAAAATCAGTCCAATACAACAGACGGAGCTGAGACACCGGAGCCTATACCGGGCGAACGGAGCGGCGCCCAGACATACTAGTAAGTGCAGGGGGACCCCTGGGCGCCGCTCTGCCCACAGATAGAGTTAGTTTTGAGTTTGTATATTAGTGAAAGGTCCTCTTTAAGTATGAGTTAGGACAAAGCATACTTTCTCAATGCAGATGAAGAAACTTGAGGCTGAATCATAGCTCATTAAGGCGCCTGGTGGTGGATGGTCTCTTATAGTTTAATGCAGTGGCTGAATTTAATGGTGAGGGGACCTGTGTTGTGCATGTCTCTGAACTCATGGGTGAACCTGTAATGGAAGATGCCTTTTTAGATGTAGGAGAGATGGAAGCTGGAGAAGCAGGCATGTGGGGAGTACACCTGACAAAAGTCAGTACGGAGCTTTGAGAGAACTTTTATGCTTTACTGTGTCATCTTGGGGCATTAGTGAAGACACTATTAAGGTGTACTGACATGCTCAGGCAATGCTGCCACAATACAGGATGCTGGCAAAGAGCAAGGGAACTAAGCAGCTATCTTGGTCAAGGTCACCACATCCCCCACAATCTCTTTTTGATTAAGCAACGTATCTTTGGAATGATTGAAGACTTACTTATATAAGAACTAAGGAAAAAGTTGATTGCAAATTAACATGGATGTAAAAATCTGTTTTAAACACATTCAGGACATGTTCTCACAAGGTAAAACCTGGTAAATGCCCCATTACAATACCAGCCACTGCACATCATATGACATAGTCAATAACAGAGCCATATACAATTTAAAACAAATGCACTGAAATATTCAATACCTTTATTATAAAACATTTGTGTAGTTTTTGGTTAAGTAACCACTACAAACATCACAAGGAAACTTCAATGAACGTTGCGTTCTTGTAAATCCCAAGGTTTGCAATTGAATCTGTAAAGTCCATGTTTTGTTTTTTGAGTCTATAGTTTGGTCATGAATTGTTCTCCAGAGCTCATGGTTTTAAGTTTATAACTTGCATTTTTTAGGTTGCTGTTGTAAAATCAATGGTTCCTCATTTCTAAGCCTATGGTATAGTTCTTGTATAGTTAAAGAGAACCTAACCTAATATTAGAACACCTAATATTTTCTACTGCCATTGTACATTTTGTTTGGAAGAGCCTACATATCACAAGTAACTTTATATTAGTAGAAAAAATATATATTTCTGGACTTAGATATCCCTTATTCTGAAATCTATAAAATAATATGCATTAACCAATAACATTGTCTAGAAAAAGCCTCACAAAATTTATTTAGTAGAACTAAATTAAAGGCTATGGCCATTTTAATGAGATTTTTTTTTATTATTGCATTTCCACTCATTTTGGGCTACAAATATTGTTTTTCAATTTGTCTTAAACATTTTCAGCCATTTTCCCACTATAGGTTAGCGTCTGTGTATTTGCAGAGTAGCAGACTTTCGGCTTACACTAAGCCCTTCAGGGAATTGCTCTGACTGCTCATGTGACTCGTTAATTTATTTATTTTACTCACATATAGCGCTGACATATGCCGCAGCACTTTACAGACATTAGTATCACAATGTCCCCAATGGAGCTTACAATCTAAGTTCCCAATCAGTAATACTTTGGAGTGTGGGTGAAACCAGAGGGAACCCACACAAACACATACACACTCCATGCAGATGTTGTCCTTGGTTGGTTTCAAACCTAGGACCCCAGCACTGTAAGGCACTAGTGCTAACCACTGAACCACCATGTTGCCCTTATCTATACACTTTTGACAGCTCATAAACATTAACTATATCACAATTGTTTATCAAACTGATAAGAATATGGCTTAAATAAGTATTTATGATCTGTCAGGACTTCACATGAGCTGTCAGATCAGTTTTCTGTGTTAACAAAAAGCCTGCTACTCTGCAAATACACAAAGGCTGACAAAATGGCTGAAAATTTTAATAAACCAATTAAAAAATAAGTTTTTAGCCCAAAATCAGTAGATTGCAATAAGAAATGGTCTGAAAAATGACCATAGCCCTAAAGCGACTGGTTCTTTCCAAAGCTATGAAACAAAAACAGTTTTTATAAGGATTTTTATAACTGCTGCTTCAACCATGAAAAGTACAATCCAAGACACCAGGTATGGATCCCAAGGCTTTCTGCTTCAGAACTAACTCCTTTCTGCATGTCCAATATAATTTGTAATACTTTGGCATCACATTTTATTAAATGCTACTCATTTCCTACAGTTTCTTATGAGATTGCTTTTCGACACACTGGTTGAAAACTACGGTTGATGTGTAACAGAACTGAACAGCTTTGCTTTATTTCAAGGCAGCGGTCACATTTCGGTCTGGGAATTGTTTCTGCAGAATTTGATTTATCTAAAAAAAAAAAAAAGAAGATTTATAAGTTTCTTATTTATACACATAAACTGCTCTAATCTAATATCTTACCTTACTACAATAAACTGTACTAATTAGTGGCGTAACTGGAACTGACTGGGCCCCATCTCAAATTTTTGAACACCCCCACCCCTCCCATGCAACCCTCACTAGTCAGGATAGTTCTCTCAGACCAGGCCAGGCAGCCAACTCTGTCTGTTTCCTACACGGACAGTACATACTATATATCACTCCTTGTTGGTGTCACAACTGTCCTAAGGACAATTGATTCAACACAGAGCTCCGTATATGTTTTTAATGATGGAAGATTGACAATATCACAATACTATTGCCAATATAGAGACATATTAAAGGGTTTCTACCACTTGCATATGACATATTTGGTGTTCAGACACTAGCGATCCGCTAGTGTCTGATGTACCATACAAGCTAATTATTACATTAATCCGTTCGGCCGTTTTGTCAAAAAAAGCACTTATATATTTATGCAAATGAGCCTCTAGGTGCTATGCGGGCGTTTTTCCAGCACCTAGAGGCTCTGTCTACCTGGCAGTTTGCCGCCCAGCGCCTCGCTCCAGCACGCCCATCTTCAACTCTATTCGATCCTCCCCCCTGCTTCTGCCTTCCGAAATCTCGCGCCTGCGCCGTTCGTCGCGGCATTCGGCGCAGGCGCAGTCAATGTCTGACCACTCCGTGCTCAGACATTTCCACTGCGCCTGCGCCGATGACATGAGCACGGAGCGGTCAGACATTGACTGCGCCTGCGCCGAATGCCTCCGAATGCCACGACGAACGGCGCAGGCGCGAGATTTCGGAAGGCTGAAGCAGGGGGGAGGATCGAATAGAGTTGAAGATGGGCGTGCTGGAGCGAGGCGCTGGGCAGCAAACTGCCAGGTAGACAGAGCCTCTAGGTGCTGGAAAAACGCCCGCATAGCACCTAGAGGCTCATTTGCATAAACATATAAGTGCTTTTTTTGACAAAACGGCCGAACGGATTAATGTAATAATTAGCTTGTATGGTACATCAGACACTAGCGGATCGCTAGTGTCTGAACACCAAATATGTCATATGCAAGTGGTAGAAACCCTTTAATGTACTAGTGTTATTTATCTAATTGTGAATATTTAGATCTGCTGGATTAACCTTAGTCTTTAATAGTGTATATATCTATGCTGCTATAATCCATTTTTTTAAATGTTTTATTCTATTTATGTGTGTGTGTGGATTTCAACATATGATTTTAGCTAATAAATACGTACTCCATATGTAAGAGTGCCTGCTAATAATTTGTAAATTACTACTTTGTATAATACTGTTGAGGGGGCCCTGACAATAACATTTTTCAGTCCTTCTCCCAGGCTGCCCCTTCTGGATTCGGGCCCCATGGCAGCTGATTTCCCTGCTTCCACTATAGCTGCATCCCTGGTACTAATCCAATGTCTTACCTCTTTTAGTATTAAAAGCTTGTGATTCACATCACTTGATGAGTAAGTAAGTGAAATAAATAGGGAATAAGCATCTGCAAAAGGAGAAACAAAATGAGTAAGGTAATATTGGGATAAGATTTGATGTCACCAAAAACAAAAGGTAACATCTGGAATACAGGACTGTATAATACAGAATTGTCAGTAATATTTCATCAAACTTTGCATAAAATAATAGTAGATGAAAATATAAGAAGCTCTTCACTCTGAACTACTTTATGTATTGCTAAATCCATTATAATATAGTAAGACAGAAAGACAGATCATTGAAGAATCAAATTCCATGCTAGCAATAGAAGTCTACACAGAGGGGAGGAGGTAGATACTGCTAAAGTGGTATGCAAACATTGTTAAACGGTTTACTGTACATATAAGTTTTTGATTACATTTTATTAACTCTGTTTTGTGTGTGATGGCTTGATCTTTGTATTTGTATTGGTACTATTTTCGGGTATATAAGACTTTTTGATAGTTTATTAGGTGGCAGAGCTCCTGTGCCACCATGAACACCATGAAATACATGTAGTGCCACAGACTATGGGGGGATTTATCAAACTAGTGTAAAGTAGAACTGGCTTAGTTGCTTATTGCAGCTAGAGATGAGCGGATTTCTCAAAAATTTGATTCAGTCAGTTCGCCGAATTTTTCATAAAGATTTGATTCCATCCGAATTTATTTGTGGCGAATCTCATTTAAAAAACTGCTGGTTGCAGAGAACCTGTATAGTGGTGTAGAACACTGTGCCTTGCAGAAACACACATAGGGAGTCTGCTGTGGTAGTGAAACAATACTGTGAGTCAGTATGACACGCAGATGACAGGCATCGCTCTTAGAATCACTGCACACTTCACTTATTATGGTGCCAAAACTGACCAAATAACTCAAGTGTGAACTCAGCCTTATAGGTCAATGTTACCGCCAGGTATAAAGAACTGTGCAGAGACCCAAGATCCTATTAAAGCGTAAAAGCGTGCACTCCTTTTCCACCATCGTCAGCTGATTCCACGTAGATTTCTATAGAACTTTTTCTATTAAATGCTTCTACAAGAAGATCCCCCCCCTGACAGAGTGGAGAGGGTGTCAGTAGTAAGTTTGTGTTGACGTCTACGGATGAGCGAATCGACTTTGGATAAAACATCCAAAGTCAATTCACATAAAATTTTGTTTGAATACTGTACGGAGCAAGCCAAAGTTATTACTTCGCAAAGTCTCGCAGGACTTCGAGTAATAACTTCAGAATTTAATTTCTACTTTTCCTAAACCCGAGTTCGGTAAATTGTTTTTAACAATATAAATTATTTTAAGTTATTTCCTGAACTCTTGTGAGACTTTGTGAAGTAATAACTTCGGCTCATCTGAGCCAATACATTTTAATACTGTACAGAGCGCTGGCTCTGTATAGTATTCAAACCAACTTTTATGTGAATCGACTTCGAATGTTTCATCTGAAGTTGATTCGCTCATCCCTATTGACGTCATTGATTATTTTGCCCTTCCTCTGATCCGTCAGAACAATAACCCCCAAAAAACTGATCCTGTCTGTTGAGCATCCGCCTTCACTGGGTCAGTAATCCATCAGTATTGTTACAGCAAAAAAAAATACTGGCGTGCATTCAAAACAAAGATGACATGTGAATGGAATCTTTTCATGTCTTCTGTGTTTTGTACCCGCTCCTTCTTTTGGCTACCAAATCATAAGCCAATTCTGATGCAAAATAGGGACCATGTTATACAGGCCTTACAGCTGCTACATAGACAGGATCCGTTGTGTGCCTCATTTTTCCTATCTTCTGACATATCAGAAGAATGGTCAAATAAATGATGATGTCAACCAGGCCAAAAAGGCAAAATAGTGGCCAAGTCATGGAGTGGGGAGGGTGGCAGCAGCATGACAAGACCACAGAGTGGCCCAGTGACAGAGTGGTAAGGTGGCATCAGCATGAGGAGACCACAGAGTGGCCCAGTGACATACTGGAAAGGTGGCAGCAGCATGAGGAGACCACAGAGTGGCCCAGTGACATAGTGGTGAGGTGGCAGCAGCATGAGGAGACCACAGAGTGGTGAGGTGGCAGCAGCATGAGGAGACCACAGAGTGGCGAGCTGGCATCAGCAGACCACAGAGTGGCCCAGTGATATATTGGAGAGGTGGCAGCAGCTTGAGGAGACTACAGAGTGGCCCAGTGACATAGTGGTGAGGTGGCAGCAGCATGTGGAGACCACAGAGTGGTGATGTAGCAGCAGCATGAGGAGACAATAGAGTTGTGAGGAGGCAGCAGCATGAGATCACAGAGTGGCACAGTGACAGAGTGGGGAGGTGGGGGGCAATACCAGTACCAGCTGAAGATGGTGGTTGGCAGTAGGAACACCTGCCAAGTGTGGCATCAGGCAGGTGGCAGCATCAGAATAGTATCTGAAGCTGGTAGCCAGAAGAAACAGGTCTCTTTTGACAAAGTTTAGGTGTGGCAACATATATGATCTAGTCTGATGCATCAGGCACTGGTGTTTCAAATTCCTGGCTGATCCATGTATGATTCATCTTCACAAAGGTCAGTTTCTCCACATTTTGGGTGGACAGGTGAGTTCTCCTTGGGTTAACTATGGCCCCTGCCGCAATAAACAACCCTGCCACACTGCTGGCTAGGCAGGACAGCTTTTCCAGGGCAAACTTGGCCAGTTGTTTGGCTGCCCAGTAGTTCAGGGGATCTTCGATGTGGGGCGGCAGGGTGCAGTCCAAGTATGCCACAACCTGCTGGTTCAGGTTCTGCTCTATGTCTAGCTGCTGCTGCTGGTGAGTAGTTTCTTCAGTAGGCAGGTTAAGAAAACAGCTCATCAGTGACTTTAGACTTAAGTTGCTGCTGATTAAGCTAATACTGCTTCTTTCCTCCCAATCCTCCCAGCAGCCATGGCAGTGGAACGTGAGCGCAGAGGCCCCCACCCCCTATCAGACCTGCGTGAGGATGGGCGATGGCACACATAGGCAGCGGCCAACTGACTACATAGGATGTCTCGATAGTAGTTCAGTTTGTCCTCCCTCTCAGCGGGTGTAAAAAAGGCTCCCATTTTTTACATGTAGTGAGGGTCTAATATGGTAGAGAGCCAGTAGTCATCCCTTTGCCAAATGGTGACAATTCGTCTGTCACTATGCAAGCCACTGAGCATGCATCGGGCCAGTTGTGCAAGTGACTCAGAGGGACTCCCTACCTTCATCTCCACTGCATACTGCCACGGTGTGTCTGGGTCATCTGACTTATCTTCCTCATTGCCCTGTAGGTCTTCCGGCTGCTCCTGCACCTCCTCTCCTGTCACATGTGTCAAAAAACCAGCCATTTCTCTATGCATTGCTTGTGCTCAAATTTCCTCCTTCTCCTGCTCTAGTTGAACCCCCACAGTACTCCTGTGGCTGTGAGATGTAGTTGCCACATCTGTCCAGCCATATTTTGCAGCATCTGTTCCAGGACATGAATCAGTGAAATGACGTTGATCATCCCGTAATATTGGCAACTGACAAATATAGTGGCCTCATCAAAGAGCCTGAGCAAATGGCAGGTGTCATGCATGAGCTGCCACTGGCTAACATCAAAGTTACACAGAGGAGTACTCCTGTCTGCCTGCATCATCAAGAAATCTTTTATGGCCTTTCTCTGTTCATATAATCGGTCCAACATATGGAGGGTGGAAACATTGCATATCAGCCTATGTCGAGGGACACCGTTCTGCAGCTGCAACTCAAAGAGGGCGTGCTTTGTGGTGTACGAGTGGCTGAAGTGCATGCAAAGTTTCCTGGCCATTTTCAGGATGTCTTGCAGATGGAGTGAAGACTTCAGGAACGGCTTTACAACCAGATTTAACACATGGCCCAGCCCTCCTTGATGCAGCACCAACACCATGCTCTTCCCGTTGTCAGCCACCATGGTGACGATTTTGAGTTGTTGAGGAGAAAGCCAGGATTCGATTTATTGATGAAGGATGCAGAACAATTCCTCCCCTGTGTGACTTTGTTCACCCAGGCAAACTAGGTGCAGAACAGGGTGTGTGAATTGTCCCAGCAGTGAAGGCTGAGGACAGGGTGGAAGATGAGAGAGCAGAGGCGGACATTGTCAAAGGACCAACATTGTGAGAACGTAGAGGCAGAAGCGGGGTCACCTGGCCAAGTTGCTGGTGTGGCTGGGCAGGAACCACATTTACCCAGTGGGCCGTAAAGGACATATATTGTCTTTGACCATAGTCATAGCTCCACACAACGGCACAGCCGTGCACTTTGGCAGACACCGACAGGCTCAAGGACTGCCCCACCTTCTGTTCTACATATGTGTGCAGGGCTGGTACTGCCTTTTTTGCAAAGAAATGATGTCTTTGGATTCTCCATTTTGGCTCGGCACAAGCCTTTAGTTCTCTAAAAGGTGCAGAGTCCACCACTTGGAAAGGAGGGGGGGGGGGGACTGCAGCACCAGCAACTTGGCCAGGACCATGTTTAGCTTCTGTGCCGTTGGATCAGTGCATGCATACTGTTGTCTCTTGGCAATCGCTTCAGTGAATGATTGCTGACGGAATGATTGATGAGAATGTGGAGGAGCAGGAGCATCAGGACCAGCAGATGATGGGAAGGACAGACAGGTTCCTTCTTCTCAGGTGGTGGAGCCTTGACTGCATGAAATTGGGTGCATACCATTGGGTGATGCAGTGGTTGCTGCAGCAGGCTGGACCACCACATCGGAGCCACAGTTCTCCCAGGCCACTTTATGGTGACGCTGCATGTGTTGATGCAGGGCAGTGGTGCCAAAATTGCCAGCCTGGCCACGCTTCACCTTCTGCTCACAAATTCGGCAAATGACCATATTCACCTCCTGCGGCAGCCTAACAAAAAAATTTCACACCAGCGACTATGGCATTTTCCCCTCAACACTCTCACCATCACTACTTGCCTGCATACAGGAGGAAGCGGTGGATGTCTCCTCCAAATCTTGGCTGGGCAATAGCTGCTGACTGGAGCCAAGTTTACGGCATAAAATACTTCTTGAGCTGAGGCAACAGAAATTGACAGAGGCAGGTTGAGGACAGTTGGGTGCACAGGACCTGCTCCCGGGCCATGACAATTAAGCGTTGTGTCAGATGAAACCACCGACTCTTGGCTAGGGGTTGTCTAATGTCACTTGCGACAAAGTTGAAGACACGACCGCTAGATGACACCGGGTGCTCAGTCCTCTTGCTGCAACTCCTGCTGTCACCCCCCTTCTTCTGCTGCTACTTCTGCCTGCTACAGAAACATTTTGGCCACTGCCTGTTACCTTTAAAGGGCCTGTCACCTGTATGTCTGACATACTGTATAAAAAAAGAATTAAATAAAAATGTAAATAATACACCCAAAAAAAGGTTGTAGTACAATGTAACTTCACTGCAGGATGGCAATTAAGACATATTCTTTTTCCTAATACTACACCCAAAAAATAAGAAATATAACAATCACCACAGAACTACTAATAGGACGTACGTATCTTTCCTATTGATACACCCTGTAAATGGCTGTAGTACACTGTAACTTCACCGCTGAACGGCAATTATGTCATATATTTTTTTCCTTTTTTTTCCTATTAATACAACTCCCCCCCAAAAAGTAAAACAATGTAAAATCAACGCAGAACAGCTAATAGGACGTAAATATCTTTCCTATTAATACGCCCCATAAATGGCTGTAGTACAATGTAACTTCACCACTGAACGGCAATTATGACGTATATTTTTTCCCTTTTTTTTCTATTAAAAAAAAACCCCTTGAAAAAAAAAAAAAAAAAAATTCACCATTGGCCAGAGGTATATTACCTTTTAATACACCCCTTAAGTAACTGTAGTACAATGTAACTTCATCACAGAACAGCAATTAAGACATATTCTTTTTGCTATTAATAAACCCGCCCAAAAAAGTAAAACAATCCTAATTCAGAGCAGAACGACTAATTAGCTGTAGTACAATGTAACTTCCTCGCTGAACGGCAATTATGGCATATCATCTTTCCCTTTTTTTCCAATTAATACACCCCACCAAAAAAATTATAATAATCAAAATTAACTGCAGACCAGCTACTAGGACAGAGGCATATTTCCTATTAAAACACCCTGTAAATAACTGTAGTGCAATGGAACCACCACAGAACAGCAATTAAGACGTATTCTTTTTACTATTAATAAACCCCCCAAAAAAGTATAACAATCAAAATTCACCGCAGAACGGCTAGTAGGACGTACGTATCTTTCTATTAATGCACCCTGCAAATGGCTGTAGTACAATGTAACTTTACCGCTGTTATGAGATCAATTTAATTCCTTTTTTTTTTCTATTAATACACCCCCTCAAAAAAAGTAAAACCATTTAAAATCAATGCAGAACGGCTAATAGGACGTACATATATATTTCATATTAATACACCCCGTAAATGGCTGTATCACAAAGAACTTTCACCCCAATAACAAGCAAGGTTTACTGGAATTACTGATGTATTATATAGTGCAAACAACCTTAAAGCAGCAGTATAACTGCAATTTGGATCCCCAATTAGTGCACCAAGGTGTAATAGAATCGCTTCTATCACCCAGGCTGTACACTTTCCTATTGCACCCTTTTATAGTGTAGATGATGCCTCTCTATCCTTTCCCTATACCTTGCATAATCTTTCCCTGAACTTCTAAATCGATTTTTCAGCACTGAATCCAAGATGGCTGAGGCTATTTATAGGGCTGTGACATCACAGGGCTGGCTGGCTGCTGATTGGCTGCATGCATGGCATTGTGGGTGATCCCTCTTTCCCAGAGTTCTTTGCTTCATGTCCTAATTTATACATTTATGTCTCCCCTTTTTTGTAGCCCTGGGAAACATTATCGGTACAGGAGGGAGGAAGAGTTACCAGTCACTGACAGCTATCTCTCTATGCACATTTACACACAATGCTATCAATCACTGATAACTCCTTCTTCCTGTAACCATAGATATTCCCAGGGCTGCAAAAAAGTAAAGATATAAATGTATAAATGACAAGTTTAACAGAATCTTTTAACACTAAAGTATATATTGATCTGCTCAGCTCCTTCTCCTCCATAACAAGGTGCTTTCAGATTGCACTGCATTTTGTGGTGACAGGTCCTCTTTAAGTACAGCACTCTGTGCAATAATGAAAACACCCCTTTTCACTTGACTTTTTATAAGTGGCCTAAAGTTCATCTAATATGATCACTGAAATTTGATTTCAACAGATGAAAGCGTATAAACCAAGGGTACACAAACTTTTTGGGTCTGAGGTCCACATTGCCACATTGCTGTATTTCAAGGGGCCACAAATAAAAAAGTTTTGATCGGCGCTCATTTGTATTGGCCTATTATACAGCCCAATGCAAAATGACTGGGAAGGAATGATCACTGAGGGCTCATGCAGATGGCCATTCCTCGACTGGGCCCGTATTGTAGCCCATAAACAGCAGGTCCACAATATATGGGCCCAGGTCGTTTGTGCACCGCATCATGGATTGGGACCCATTCACTTGAATGGATCCATAATTTGGAAAGTGCAGTGCGGAGCAGAGGCACAGAACCTCATGGAAGCTTTCTGTAGTTTCTCTCCGTGCCTCCGTACTGCAAAAATTGATCTTGTTTTTTTTTATTTCAAACCGCACAGATGTTACCCGGATGTTGCCCTTGCATTGGGGTCCGCAAATTGCCAGGCAAGTTCTTGCAGCATAGCCCCTGAAACCGAAGAGTTATACTTACCTGCTCCCCGTTGCTCCAATCCTCCGCCCTGCCCCCTCTGCCTCCATCTTTAGGTCCCTGCGCTGTTTAAACCTAGCATGCATAGGCATAGCCACATGCACCTCCCCAGCCAATAACTGGCTGCAGCAGTAATGTGGCCACAAGCAGCATGTCAACTCTGAAGTTCCTTTGTACAAGGCAGAGTTGATCAGGGTCTACTGACCCTGCAGCTGTGCGATCCTCTGGCCCCAAGACACCCAGTGATCATTTCACGATCAGCTATGTTTCTGCCCAGCAGAATGGGGGCCACAAACCATAGCTCTGGGGGACACATCCCACCTGCGGGCTGCGGATTGTGCACCCCTGCACTATAGTTTTGAAGATGTTCTACATCAGTTCATGACAGGCTATAAACTAAAGCATTTACAGGTTATGTAGGATAGCTCAGAAGAATGCTTACTACCCTAGTTGTAACATTCCATGACTAGCACTGTCGACCTGGAAATTTACAACACTGCTCGGCAGAACAATCACATCTATCACCTGATAACAGTATCAGGGTTCAGACATTGTGCTGCTCTGTTATGTCTTAGGGAAATATATAGATCATAGTGTGATTTGCGTAAACAGTTTTGAATTACATAGGGAACAGGGGATGAGGTTGGCGAGGACTGGGCTTTTGCTAGTTGATTGTTTTGAAGGATAACAGGACTTTTATTTGGGAAAGGAAAGGACAGAAGGAGAAATGAGCGCAGATGAACTTTCATCCATGAGTGGAAATAGGGTAAAGAAGTGAGAGAAATTACTTTGGTAAAAGCCTTGGAAGAGCATAGGAGTTAAAGGCTATGTAAATGATTTCATTTTACTCATTTTTGGCTAAAAATATTTTTTTTAATTAGCCTTTATTCAAAATATTGAAATGTTTTGTCACAAAGGGTTAACTGTTTTTCTAGCTGTGTGACTGGTACTTTTACTTTCACTTTATGGGGGGGGGGGGCATCTAATAAACCTTATCTTTAAGCTACTGAGGTCATAAACACTTATTTACACCACATTCTTATCAGTTAGCTATAATGAGTGTTTATTAGGTCAGAGATAAGGAGCCCATCAGCTCCTGGTCTGATGGAAAAGACAGAAAATCTCAGCTCTGTACAGAAAAAAAAGGTACAATGCAATAATAAAAAAAATAGCCTCCAAAGGTGTACATAGCCTTTACGTCCCTGCCCCCATACATTATCAGACAGGAAGTTCAGGGCTGTAGACCACAGGCAGCACTGAACCAAGTAGAAGGGACAAACACTTTAATGTGAATTAAATGGTAATACTGTTTTTGATAGCTTACAAAGGTAAGTGTTTACAACAATGTCAACGTCATGTGTACATATATAGGAACATAAAAATACCTGATGAACTCAATCTACATAAAGAATTTACTATTTATAAGATCTGATTTAACTGTACACTAACAACTATTTGCATTCTTCTAAGTGGAAATTCAATTAATGGGGTTTTCCCATCTCAGACAATGGGGGCATATCGCTAGGATGTCTGATAGGTTCGGGTCCCACTGCTGGGACCTGCACCTACAATAATAACAAGCGGGGAAATGAACGGAGGGCGCACTTCGCATGCGCAGCCTCCCTCCATTTATTTCTATGGGGCCGCCGCTGGCTCGACTATTTCCATCTGCCCCATAGAAATGAATGGGTGCATGGGCCCGAGCGCTGGCTCGACTATTTCCGTCTGCCCCATAGAAATGAATGGGAGCATGGGTCGCGCAGGTGCGCTCCCATTCACTTCTATGGGAGCAGCGATTGGAGGTTGACGTACCCCGGGAAATCCGGGGTTCTCCAGCCACAGCGCTCCCCGCTTCGTTATCGTTGTAGGTGTGGGTCCCACTGCCCCCTTTGTCTGAAATTGTAATACCCCTTTAAGGCTACTTTCACACTTGCGTTTACATTTTCCGTTATTGGGATCAGTCATAGGATCTTCATACTGGAGAAAAACACTTCCGTTTTGTCCCCTTTCATTGTCAATGGGGATAAAAATTTCATTGAACAGAACAGAATGTTACAAAATGCATTCCATTCCATTATCTCATTATGGCCATGTTACTGCATGTAGTGTACATTGCTGCAAACAACTGGTAGATACAACAAATGAGTTTTACATCGGTAGCACAAATTATAACAATGTTACTGAAGGCATTACTACATCAGACCGTCTAGCTCAAATACATTTCTCTACAAAAACAATCGTAATGTCCCACATGTATTTTAGAGAACGTGTGTGTGTTATTAGTATTACTTGATTAAACGTGTTCAATATTTAAGTGCAATAATATAGCAATCTGCAGTCTGCCAACCAATCCAAATCTTGATTCATTTGGCTCAAACCATGTAAAAGTGGCATCCAGCAGGAAAAAAAAACATGAGGCAGTAAGAAGACTGAGCATTTCATGACACTGAGAGGAAGTGGGGGGCTTGCCCTAACTGGCGCAGAGGCTGACAGACAGCCTGGACCAGCTAATCAGGGGGGAAGATGCTAAAACTGCTTGCTGCTGAAGCAATTCAGCCTAGCAGTTCTACCTAACAAAGCCAATCCCCTGCTCCATCGTTACATTGGTCCCACATTATGCCACTTTCTCCCTACCATCATGTTCTGTACCATATGGCTGCTGCTGCCTTGATGCCACTGCCACTGTCTGCCTGCTGACCATCATATTCTGTACCGTATATCTGCTGTCACTGCCACAGGTGCTACTCCCTGCTACTAATCTCCTTTTGCCACTTCCAATGCCGCTATAGTGACCACTACTACTTCTACCCCTAAGTTGCTGCACACACAAGAAATACTGCATTGTCTGTTCCATGATGTGCTGCTATCACTGCTACTATTGCAGTCACATTCACTATTACTCCATTCTTTCTAAATCCACAATACACTGCTGCTGCTCCCAATTAAAAAGGAGACTTTTCCAGACATAGTTTTGGTGCTTGTGCAGAATAAGCTACTCTTTCTTCTCACATGAACATGTGTGTGCATAAACAGGAGCAGGGATCTGCCCCAATTAGGTATCATTTTTGGATGCTCGGTGCCAACAATGACATTATTTTTTTCCCCATAACGCCATGTGTGTGTAAAACACCAATAAGGGATAAATTACTATTAAAAAAGCATAATGCATATGACGGCACAGTGTAGTTTTAAACACACTGTGTGTTAACACCATCAAACATGCGTTTACCTATAGCTTTATATGTCAGTGTCACCATGATATTATCTGCTATTGCTGTCATTTAGAATTTAAAAGGTGAGAAGAGAAGAGAAAGAGCAAACATTTGTAAAAAAAAAAAAAAAGATATAACAAATGGAGATAACATGTTTTTATAAAACATCTGAGTCCTAGGAGGCAAGAGGGATTTATATACCAATTTCAGGTCAATTGGAACAACTTCGATTCAGGTTCGAAACAAACGTTTTTTTAAATTTGCAGAATCAGACACAAAGCAAATTTCAAGAAGTTTGATCACCTCTAATGCAAATTTTTTTTAATGATATATTCGACCCAAGGAGGGTATACAGTAAGTAGCATATGCAGCTTCAACAATTCTATATGACTGCAAACAGCTTTATACTTACCTAATACAGAAATCTCACTACCTTCCCCCTGTAGACCATTGCCTGTAACTGCGGAGACCCTCACTGTGTACATTTTATTATTAGCTAGGTCAGTGACACAGTAATTTCCCCCACATTGCCCCATATAGTAATTTGCACCACATTGCCCCCATACAGTAATTTGCCCCACTCTGCCCCATACAGTAATTTGCCCACACTGCCCATATAGTAATTTCCCCTACACTGCCCCATATAGTAATTTCCCCCACACTGCCCCCACACAGCAATTCCCCCCACACTGCCCCCACACAGAAATTTCCCCCACACAGTAATTTCCTCCCACACTGCCCCATATAGTAATTTCCCCACACTGCCCATATAGTAATTTCCCCCACACTGCCCCATATAGTAATTTCCCCCACACTGCCCCCACACAGCAATTCCCCCCACACTGCCCCCACACAGAAATTTCCCCCACAGTATAGTAATTTCCCCCACACTGCCCCATATAGTAATTTCCCCCACACTGCCCCCACACAGCAATTTCCCCAACACTGCCCCCACACACTAAATTCCCCCACACTGCCCCCACACACTAATTTCCCCCCCACTGCCCCCACACAGTAATTTCCCCCACACTGCCCCCACACACTAATTTCCCCCACACTGCCCCCACACACTAATTTCCCCCACACTGCCCCCACACACTAATTTCCCCCACACTGCCCCCACACATTAATTTCCCCCACACTGCCCCCACACACTAATTTCCCCCACAATGCCCCAACACACTAATTAACCCCACACTGCCCCCACACACTAATTTCCCCCACACTGCCCCCACACACTAATTTCCCCCACACTGCCCCCACACACTAATTTCCCCCACACTGCCCCCACACACTAATTTCCCCTACACTGCCCCCACACACTAATTTCCCCTACACTGCCCCCATATAGTAGCGTCCCCCACACTACCACCACATAGTAGTGTCCCGCAAAAAGTAATTTCCCCCACACTGCTCCATACAGTGGTGTCCCCCAAATTGCCCCCACACCGTAATTTCCCCCACACTGCCCCCACTACCCCATATAGTAATTTTCCCCACACAGTACTTCCGCCACATTGGCCCATATAGTAATTTTCCCCCGACATAGTAATCCCTCCTATCATAATTTCCCCCCACACAGTATCCCACCATGATATTTTTCCCCCACATGTCCTCCTGTGTCTCCCAAAGTTGGCACATAAAAACCCCCCCAAAAAACTAAAAGCTAAATACCTATGTCCAGGCGCTTGCTTGCAGAGGAGGGCACGCACACTTCACTGTGCTGTTGCGTCCCTGCACAGGCGCATGCAATAACGTCACAGGATTTCACTTCTGTATAGGCCTCAGGCCTAAAGCCTATGGCGGTGAACGGCGGCGGGGCAGGCAGGGAACTATGCGCTCCTGTGCCCCGCCGCAGTATGTAGGCGTCAGCGAACCAGCAATGAGCGATTCCATCTGTATTGATGGAAGCGCTCATTGCTTCTGGGCCTGGCACCCACATGAAAGCTAGCACACGGGGTGTACGCCCCCCTCCCCAACCCCTTCCTGGGCATACCACTGGTATTAGTCTTGTCTGTTTGGAATTGTGATACATCTCTGTAGATGCTTTGCTGTTGAACAATATCAATAGTGCGCGCAGTAAAATTATCGTATTTCAAACTTTAAATTCAACTCAACCATAATCTCTAAAATATGGAAGCAAAATGTCAACCTTAAAAAGTCTGCAGTGCAGAATATACTATATACAATCTATGTTCTAGAATAAAAGAATATTAAATATGAACTGAAAACTAGTTTCTGCTATAGTATTGTAGGTACTTACTTGTGTATGTAGAGATATTGAGGCTTTCTCCTTTTACTGTATTTTCTCCAACAAGCGAAGAAACTAGGAATGTGTAATATTTTCCTGGGATTAGATTCCCTACTGTGACTGAGGGTGAAGTAACAATTGTATTTAGTGTCGAATTCTCCAGGATTTCTATCATATAAGAACTTGCAGACCCATCTGGTGGCAGCCAGTTGAGAGACACTGATGTTGTGTTGACATTCACTATGGTCAAATTCTTCACTATGTCAGGTCCTAGGATGAAAATTGAGAAAGATTTAGAAGGTAGCAAAAAATGGAAAAGTTAATGTTATAGTAATATATCAATCTATAATGAACAGATGGAAATCCTAAGACTAAGATATATTTTATAATTTATATGAAGAACTGACAAAAAATTAACTATTTTAAAAGGTTAGAAAGCAGGGTCGTCCATTCCAATGTGTGGCTCAACTCTATTCATTAATTGATTCTCCTGCCAAGTTAACCAGTGTCACTAACTTACCTGTCGGGGCTCCACAGGCAAGATCTCTAGCTTCGGTGTGAACCACGGTGGGAGAGACTAATCACCTCCCTCCGGGTGATACAACAGCATCTCCAGCAACAGAATGCAATGCTCTGTTTCTCTACAAAGTGGGTTTATGCTAGAGGAATACTAGCAGTGCTTGATTAATCAGCTATTTTGTTCCTGTGTGTTTTGTCTGACTAGTGGAGCACTGAGACCATGGAACTATCAGGTTCTAATCCTAGGACTCGGTGCTATACTTAAATCTCTTGATGGCAATTCACCCTTGCCAGTCAAAAGTTTACTCCTTTGCTGTGCTCCTGGTTCTGTCCGTGAGTATTTTGGATTGTTTAGCATATTGAGCTTTGCTTGCCTCTGACCTTCCTCTGTCTTGTGATTTTTTACAGTGATGCTCGTCTGGTTCTGACTTTAGCTACGCTATTTTGACTATCCTCATTCCACTCATTTTGTACTGTATTGTCCTCCTGGTTATGACCTATCTCTGTACAACCCTTCTCTATGTGGTTGCATCTATTTGTCTGTCTGTCTTGCACTATAGGGAATTCCAAACAGTTATGGACTTGCCGCTTACGGCTTGAACTTCAAGAAGGCATGAAAAGCTGGTTGGGTTCCAGTCAGGGCTGACTGTGTGCTTGTTTCCTGCCTCCTCTGCTGACAAACAGGTTCAAAAATCACTTGACTTGGACTGTTTCATATGGTCAGTATTTGGTCAGTATTTTGCATCACCATTTGGTCAGAATTTGTAAGCCAATACCAAAAGTGGCACCAATTTATAATAGAAATCTTTGTGCCTCTTCCGTGTTTTCAACCAACTTCTGGTTTTGGCTTACAAGTATTCAAGCAAAAGTACCAACAAAATACTGTTCTTGTATAAGAGGCCTTTGAGGGTTTAGAAATAAAAGCAAAAGAAGCAGTATTAGTGTTGTCTGTTAGGAATTTTGATACATCTCTGTAGATGCTTTGCTGCTGAACGATATTAATACTGCGTGAAGTGCAATTATCGTATTTCCAACCATTTTAAATTCAACTCAACCATAATCTCTATAATATGGAAGCAACATGTCAACTTTAAAAAGTCTGAAATTCAGAATATACTATATACAATCTATATTATAGAATAAAAGAATATTAAATATGAACTGAAAACTAGTTTCTGCTATAGTATTGTAGGTACTTACTTGTGTATGTAGAGATATTGAGGCTTTCTCCTTTTACTGTATTTTCTCCAACAAGCGAAGAAACTAGGAATGTGTAATATTTTCCTGGGATTAGATTCCCTACTGTGACTGAGGGTGAAGTAACAATTGTATTTAGTGTCGAATTCTCCAGGATTTCTATCATATAAGAACTTGCAGACCCATCTGGTGGCAGCCAGTTGAGAGACACTGATGTTGTGTTGACATTCACTATGGTCAAATTCTTCACTATGTCAGGTCCTAGGATGAAAATTGAGAAAGATTTAGAAGGTAGCAAAAAATGGAAAAGTTAATGTTATTGTAATAAATCAATCTATGATGATCAGATGGAAATCCTAAGACTAAGATATATTTTATAATTTATATGAAGAACTGACAAAAAATTTACTATTTTAAAAGGTTAGAAAGCAGGGTCGTCCATTCCAATGTGTGGCTCAACTCTATTCATTAATTGATTCTCCTGCCAAGTTAACCAGTGTCACTAACTTACTTGTCGGGGCTCCATAGGCAAGATCTCTAGCTTCGGTTTAACCACGGTGGGAGAGACTAATCACCTCCCTCCGGGTGATACAACAGCATCTCCAGCAACAGAATGCAAAGCTCTGTTTCTCTACAAAGTGGGTTTATGCTAGAGGAATACTAGCAGTGCTTGATTAATCAGCTATTTTGTTCCTGTGTGTTTTGTCTGACTAGTGAAGCACTGAGACCTGGAACTATCAGCTTCTAATCCTAGGACTCGGTGCTATACTTAAATCTCTTGATGGCAATTCACCCTTGCCAGTCAAAAGTTTACTCCTTTGCTGTGCTCCTGGTTCTGTCCGTGAGTATTTTGGATTGTTTAGCATATTGAGCTTTGCTTGCCTCTGACCTTCCTCTGTCTTGTGATTTTTTACAGTGATGCTCGTCTGGTTCTGACTTTAGCTACGCTATTTTGACTATCCTCATTCCACTCATTTTGTACTGTATTGTCCTCCTGGTTATGACCTATCTCTGTACAACCCTTCTCTATGTGGTTGCATCTATTTGTCTGTCTGTCTTGCACTATAGGGAATTCCAAACAGTTATGGACTTGCCGCTTACGGCTTGAACTTCAAGAAGGCATGAAAAGCTGGTTGGGTTCCAGTCAGGGCTGACTGTGTGCTTGTTTCCTGCCTCCTCTGCTGACAAACAGGTTCAAAAATCACTTGACTTGGACTGTTTCATATGGTCAGTATTTGGTCAGTATTTTGCATCACCATTTGGTCAGAATTTGTAAGCCAATACCAAAAGTGGCACCAATTTATAATAGAAATCTTTGTGCCTCTTCCGTGTTTTCAACCAACTTCTGGTTTTGGCTTACAAGTATTCAAGCAAAAGTACCAACAAAATACTGTTCTTGTATAAGAGGCCTTTGAGGGTTTAGAAATAAAAGCAAAAGAAGCAGTATTAGTGTTGTCTGTTAGGAATTTTGATACATCTCTGTAGATGCTTTGCTGCTGAACGATATTAATACTGCGTGAAGTGCAATTATCGTATTTCCAACCATTTTAAATTCAACTCAACCATAATCTCTATAATATGGAAGCAACATGTCAACTTTAAAAAGTCTGAAATTCAGAATATACTATATACAATCTATGTTATAGAATAAAAGAATATTAAATATGAACTGAAAACTAGTTTCTGCTATAGTATTGTAGGTACTTACTTGTGTATGTAGAGATATTGAGGCTTTCTCCTTTTACTGTATTTTCTCCAACAAGCGAAGAAACTAGGAATGTGTAATATTTTCCTGGGATTAGATTCCCTACTGTGACTGAGGGTGAAGTAACAATTGTATTTAGTGTCGAATTCTCCAGGATTTCTATCATATAAGAACTTGCAGACCCATCTGGTGGCAGCCAGTTGAGAGACACTGATGTTGTGTTGACATTCACTATGGTCAAATTCTTCACTATGTCAGGTCCTAGGATGAAAATTGAGAAAGATTTAGAAGGTAGCAAAAAATGGAAAAGTTAATGTTATTGTAATAAATCAATCTATGATGATCAGATGGAAATCCTAAGACTAAGATATATTTTATAATTTATATGAAGAACTGACAAAAAATTTACTATTTTAAAAGGTTAGAAAGCAGGGTCGTCCATTCCAATGTGTGGCTCAACTCTATTCATTAATTGATTCTCCTGCCAAGTTAACCAGTGTCACTAACCTACTTGTCGGGGCTCCACAGGCAAGATCTCTAGCTTCGGTGTAACCACGGTGGGAGAGACTAATCACCTCCCTCCGGGTGATACAACAGCATCTCCAGCAACAGAATGCAAAGCTCTGTTTCTCTACAAAGTGGGTTTATGCTAGATTAATACTAGCAGTGCTTGATTAATCAGCTATTTTGTTCCTGTGTGTTTTGTCTGACTAGTGAAGCACTGAGACATGGAACTATCAGCTTCTAATCCTAGGACTCGGTGCTATACTTAAATCTCTTGATGGCAATTCACCCATGCCAGTCAAAAGTTTACTCCTTTGCTGTGCTCCTGGTTCTGTCCGTGAGTATTTTGGATTGTTTAGCATATTGAGCTTTGCTTGCCTCTGACCTTCCTCTGTCTTGTGATTTTTTACAGTGATGCTCGTCTGGTTCTGACTTTAGCTACGCTATTTTGACTATCCTCATTCCACTCATTTTGTACTGTATTGTCCTCCTGGTTATGACCTATCTCTGTACAACCCTTCTCTATGTGGTTGCATCTATTTGTCTGTCTGTCTTGCACTATAGGGAATTCCAAACAGTTATGGACTTGCCGCTTACGGCTTGAACTTCAAGAAGGCATGAAAAGCTGGTTGGGTTCCAGTCAGGGCTGACTGTGTGCTTGTTTCCTGCCTCCTCTGCTGACAAACAGGTTCAAAAATCACTTGACTTGGACTGTTTCATATGGTCAGTATTTGGTCAGTATTTTGCATCACCATTTGGTCAGAATTTGTAAGCCAATACCAAAAGTGGCACCAATTTATAATAGAAATCTTTGTGCCTCTTCCGTGTTTTCAACCAACTTCTGGTTTTGGCTTACAAGTATTCAAGCAAAAGTACCAACAAAATACTGTTCTTGTATAAGAGGCCTTTGAGGGTTTAGAAATAAAAGCAAAAGAAGCAGTATTAGTGTTGTCTGTTAGGAATTTTGATACATCTCTGTAGATGCTTTGCTGCTGAACGATATTAATACTGCGTGAAGTGCAATTATCGTATTTCCAACCATTTTAAATTCAACTCAACCATAATCTCTATAATATGGAAGCAACATGTCAACTTTAAAAAGTCTGAAATTCAGAATATACTATATACAATCTATGTTATAGAATAAAAGAATATTAAATATGAACTGAAAACTAGTTTCTGCTATAGTATTGTAGGTACTTACTTGTGTATGTAGAGATATTGAGGCTTTCTCCTTTTACTGTATTTTCTCCAACAAGCGAAGAAACTAGGAATGTGTAATATTTTCCTGGGATTAGATTCCCTACTGTGACTGAGGGTGAAGTAACAATTGTATTTAGTGTCGAATTCTCCAGGATTTCTATCATATAAGAACTTGCAGACCCATCTGGTGGCAGCCAGTTGAGAGACACTGATGTTGTGTTGACATTCACTATGGTCAAATTCTTCACTATGTCAGGTCCTAGGATGAAAATTGAGAAAGATTTAGAAGGTAGCAAAAAATGGAAAAGTTAATGTTATTGTAATAAATCAATCTATGATGATCAGATGGAAATCCTAAGACTAAGATATATTTTATAATTTATATGAAGAACTGACAAAAAATTTACTATTTTAAAAGGTTAGAAAGCAGGTCGTCCATTCCAATGTGTGGCTCAACTCTATTCATTAATTGATTCTCCTGCCAAGTTAACCAGTGTCACTAACTTACTTGTCGGGGCTCCACAGGCAAGATCTCTAGCTTCGGTTTAACCACGGTGGGAGAGACTAATCACCTCCCTCCGGGTGATACAACAGCATCTCCAGCAACAGAATGCAAAGCTCTGTTTCTCTACAAAGTGGGTTTATGCTAGAGGAATACTAGCAGTGCTTGATTAATCAGCTATTTTGTTCCTGTGTGTTTTGTCTGACTAGTGAAGCACTGAGACCTGGAACTATCAGCTTCTAATCCTAGGACTCGGTGCTATACTTAAATCTCTTGATGGCAATTCACCCTTGCCAGTCAAAAGTTTACTCCTTTGCTGTGCTCCTGGTTCTGTCCGTGAGTATTTTGGATTGTTTAGCATATTGAGCTTTGCTTGCCTCTGACCTTCCTCTGTCTTGTGATTTTTTACAGTGATGCTCGTCTGGTTCTGACTTTAGCTACGCTATTTTGACTATCCTCATTCCACTCATTTTGTACTGTATTGTCCTCCTGGTTATGACCTATCTCTGTACAACCCTTCTCTATGTGGTTGCATCTATTTGTCTGTCTGTCTTGCACTATAGGGAATTCCAAACAGTTATGGACTTGCCGCTTACGGCTTGAACTTCAAGAAGGCATGAAAAGCTGGTTGGGTTCCAGTCAGGGCTGACTGTGTGCTTGTTTCCTGCCTCCTCTGCTGACAAACAGGTTCAAAAATCACTTGACTTGGACTGTTTCATATGGTCAGTATTTGGTCAGTATTTTGCATCACCATTTGGTCAGAATTTGTAAGCCAATACCAAAAGTGGCACCAATTTATAATAGAAATCTTTGTGCCTCTTCCGTGTTTTCAACCAACTTCTGGTTTTGGCTTACAAGTATTCAAGCAAAAGTACCAACAAAATACTGTTCTTGTATAAGAGGCCTTTGAGGGTTTAGAAATAAAAGCAAAAGAAGCAGTATTAGTGTTGTCTGTTAGGAATTTTGATACATCTCTGTAGATGCTTTGCTGCTGAACGATATTAATACTGCGTGAAGTGCAATTATCGTATTTCCAACCATTTTAAATTCAACTCAACCATAATCTCTATAATATGGAAGCAACATGTCAACTTTAAAAAGTCTGAAATTCAGAATATACTATATACAATCTATAGTTATAGAATAAAAGAATATTAAATATGAACTGAAAACTAGTTTCTGCTATAGTATTGTAGGTACTTACTTGTGTATGTAGAGATATTGAGGCTTTCTCCTTTTACTGTATTTTCTCCAACAAGCGAAGAAACTAGGAATGTGTAATATTTTCCTGGGATTAGATTCCCTACTGTGACTGAGGGTGAAGTAACAATTGTATTTAGTGTCGAATTCTCCAGGATTTCTATCATATAAGAACTTGCAGACCCATCTGGTGGCAGCCAGTTGAGAGACACTGATGTTGTGTTGACATTCACTATGGTCAAATTCTTCACTATGTCAGGTCCTAGGATGAAAATTGAGAAAGATTTAGAAGGTAGCAAAAAATGGAAAAGTTAATGTTATTGTAATAAATCAATCTATGATGATCAGATGGAAATCCTAAGACTAACATATATTTTATAATTTATATGAAGAACTGACAAAAAATTTACTATTTTAAAAGGTTAGAAAGCAGGGTCGTCCATTCCAATGTGTGGCTCAACTCTATTCATTAATTGATTCTCCTGCCAAGTTAACCAGTGTCACTAACTTACTTGTCGGGGCTCCACAGGCAAGATCTCTAGCTTCGGTTTAACCACGGTGGGAGAGACTAATCACCTCCCTCCGGGTGATACAACAGCATCTCCAGCAACAGAATGCAAAGCTCTGTTTCTCTACAAAGTGGGTTTATGCTAGAGGAATACTAGCAGTGCTTGATTAATCAGCTATTTTGTTCCTGTGTGTTTTGTCTGACTAGTGAAGCACTGAGACCTGGAACTATCAGGTTCTAATCCTAGGACTCGGTGCTATACTTAAATCTCTTGATGGCAATTCACCCTTGCCAGTCAAAAGTTTACTCCTTTGCTGTGCTCCTGGTTCTGTCCGTGAGTATTTTGGATTGTTTAGCATATTGAGCTTTGCTTGCCTCTGACCTTCCTCTGTCTTGTGATTTTTTACAGTGATGCTCGTCTGGTTCTGACTTTAGCTACGCTATTTTGACTATCCTCATTCCACTCATTTTGTACTGTATTGTCCTCCTGGTTATGACCTATCTCTGTACAACCCTTCTCTATGTGGTTGCATCTATTTGTCTGTCTGTCTTGCACTATAGGGAATTCCAAACAGTTATGGACTTGCCGCTTACGGCTTGAACTTCAAGAAGGCATGAAAAGCTGGTTGGGTTCCAGTCAGGGCTGACTGTGTGCTTGTTTCCTGCCTCCTCTGCTGACAAACAGGTTCAAAAATCACTTGACTTGGACTGTTTCATATGGTCAGTATTTGGTCAGTATTTTGCATCACCATTTGGTCAGAATTTGTAAGCCAATACCAAAAGTGGCACCAATTTATAATAGAAATCTTTGTGCCTCTTCCGTGTTTTCAACCAACTTCTGGTTTTGGCTTACAAGTATTCAAGCAAAAGTACCAACAAAATACTGTTCTTGTATAAGAGGCCTTTGAGGGTTTAGAAATAAAAGCAAAAGAAGCAGTATTAGTGTTGTCTGTTAGGAATTTTGATACATCTCTGTAGATGCTTTGCTGCTGAACGATATTAATACTGCGTGAAGTGCAATTATCGTATTTCCAACCATTTTAAATTCAACTCAACCATAATCTCTATAATATGGAAGCAACATGTCAACTTTAAAAAGTCTGAAATTCAGAATATACTATATACAATCTATGTTATAGAATAAAAGAATATTAAATATGAACTGAAAACTAGTTTCTGCTATAGTATTGTAGGTACTTACTTGTGTATGTAGAGATATTGAGGCTTTCTCCTTTTACTGTATTTTCTCCAACAAGCGAAGAAACTAGGAATGTGTAATATTTTCCTGGGATTAGATTCCCTACTGTGACTGAGGGTGAAGTAACAATTGTATTTAGTGTCGAATTCTCCAGGATTTCTATCATATAAGAACTTGCAGACCCATCTGGTGGCAGCCAGTTGAGAGACACTGATGTTGTGTTGACATTCACTATGGTCAAATTCTTCACTATGTCAGGTCCTAGGATGAAAATTGAGAAAGATTTAGAAGGTAGCAAAAAATGGAAAAGTTAATGTTATTGTAATAAATCAATCTATGATGATCAGATGGAAATCCTAAGACTAAGATATATTTTATAATTTATATGAAGAACTGACAAAAAATTTACTATTTTAAAAGGTTAGAAAGCAGGGTCGTCCATTCCAATGTGTGGCTCAACTCTATTCATTAATTGATTCTCCTGCCAAGTTAACCAGTGTCACTAACTTACTTGTCGGGGCTCCACAGGCAAGATCTCTAGCTTCGGTTTAACCACGGTGGGAGAGACTAATCACCTCCCTCCGGGTGATACAACAGCATCTCCAGCAACAGAATGCAAAGCTCTGTTTCTCTACAAAGTGGGTTTATGCTAGAGGAATACTAGCAGTGCTTGATTAATCAGCTATTTTGTTCCTGTGTGTTTTGTCTGACTAGTGAAGCACTGAGACCTGGAACTATCAGGTTCTAATCCTAGGACTCGGTGCTATACTTAAATCTCTTGATGGCAATTCACCCTTGCCAGTCAAAAGTTTACTCCTTTGCTGTGCTCCTGGTTCTGTCCGTGAGTATTTTGGATTGTTTAGCATATTGAGCTTTGCTTGCCTCTGACCTTCCTCTGTCTTGTGATTTTTTACAGTGATGCTCGTCTGGTTCTGACTTTAGCTACGCTATTTTGACTATCCTCATTCCACTCATTTTGTACTGTATTGTCCTCCTGGTTATGACCTATCTCTGTACAACCCTTCTCTATGTGGTTGCATCTATTTGTCTGTCTGTCTTGCACTATAGGGAATTCCAAACAGTTATGGACTTGCCGCTTACGGCTTGAACTTCAAGAAGGCATGAAAAGCTGGTTGGGTTCCAGTCAGGGCTGACTGTGTGCTTGTTTCCTGCCTCCTCTGCTGACAAACAGGTTCAAAAATCACTTGACTTGGACTGTTTCATATGGTCAGTATTTGGTCAGTATTTTGCATCACCATTTGGTCAGAATTTGTAAGCCAATACCAAAAGTGGCACCAATTTATAATAGAAATCTTTGTGCCTCTTCCGTGTTTTCAACCAACTTCTGGTTTTGGCTTACAAGTATTCAAGCAAAAGTACCAACAAAATACTGTTCTTGTATAAGAGGCCTTTGAGGGTTTAGAAATAAAAGCAAAAGAAGCAGTATTAGTGTTGTCTGTTAGGAATTTTGATACATCTCTGTAGATGCTTTGCTGCTGAACGATATTAATACTGCGTGAAGTGCAATTATCGTATTTCCAACCATTTTAAATTCAACTCAACCATAATCTCTATAATATGGAAGCAACATGTCAACTTTAAAAAGTCTGAAATTCAGAATATACTATATACAATCTATGTTATAGAATAAAAGAATATTAAATATGAACTGAAAACTAGTTTCTGCTATAGTATTGTAGGTACTTACTTGTGTATGTAGAGATATTGAGGCTTTCTCCTTTTACTGTATTTTCTCCAACAAGCGAAGAAACTAGGAATGTGTAATATTTTCCTGGGATTAGATTCCCTACTGTGACTGAGGGTGAAGTAACAATTGTATTTAGTGTCGAATTCTCCAGGATTTCTATCATATAAGAACTTGCAGACCCATCTGGTGGCAGCCAGTTGAGAGACACTGATGTTGTGTTGACATTCACTATGGTCAAATTCTTCACTATGTCAGGTCCTAGGATGAAAATTGAGAAAGATTTAGAAGGTAGCAAAAAATGGAAAAGTTAATGTTATTGTAATAAATCAATCTATGATGATCAGATGGAAATCCTAAGACTAAGATATATTTTATAATTTATATGAAGAACTGACAAAAAATTTACTATTTTAAAAGGTTAGAAAGCAGTGTCGTCCATTCCAATGTGTGGCTCAACTCTATTCATTAATTGATTCTCCTGCCAAGTTAACCAGTGTCACTAACTTACTTGTCGGGGCTCCACAGGCAAGATCTCTAGCTTCGGTTTAACCACGGTGGGAGAGACTAATCACCTCCCTCCGGGTGATACAACAGCATCTCCAGCAACAGAATGCAAAGCTCTGTTTCTCTACAAAGTGGGTTTATGCTAGAGGAATACTAGCAGTGCTTGAGTAATCAGCTATTTTGTTCCTGTGTGTTTTGTCTGACTAGTGAAGCACTGAGACCTGAAACTATCAGGTTCTAATCCTAGGACTCGGTGCTATACTTAAATCTCTTGATGGCAATTCACCCTTGCCAGTCAAAAGTTTACTCCTTTGCTGTGCTCCTGGTTCTGTCCGTGAGTATTTTGGATTGTTTAGCATATTGAGCTTTGCTTGCCTCTGACCTTCCTCTGTCTTGTGATTTTTTACAGTGATGCTCGTCTGGTTCTGACTTTAGCTACGCTATTTTGACTATCCTCATTCCACTCATTTTGTACTGTATTGTCCTCCTGGTTATGACCTATCTCTGTACAACCCTTCTCTATGTGGTTGCATCTATTTGTCTGTCTGTCTTGCACTATAGGGAATTCCAAACAGTTATGGACTTGCCGCTTACGGCTTGAACTTCAAGAAGGCATGAAAAGCTGGTTGGGTTCCAGTCAGGGCTGACTGTGTGCTTGTTTCCTGCCTCCTCTGCTGACAAACAGGTTCAAAAATCACTTGACTTGGACTGTTTCATATGGTCAGTATTTGGTCAGTATTTTGCATCACCATTTGGTCAGAATTTGTAAGCCAATACCAAAAGTGGCACCAATTTATAATAGAAATCTTTGTGCCTCTTCCGTGTTTTCAACCAACTTCTGGTTTTGGCTTACAAGTATTCAAGCAAAAGTACCAACAAAATACTGTTCTTGTATAAGAGGCCTTTGAGGGTTTAGAAATAAAAGCAAAAGAAGCAGTATTAGTGTTGTCTGTTAGGAATTTTGATACATCTCTGTAGATGCTTTGCTGCTGAACGATATTAATACTGCGTGAAGTGCAATTATCGTATTTCCAACCATTTTAAATTCAACTCAACCATAATCTCTATAATATGGAAGCAACATGTCAACTTTAAAAAGTCTGAAATTCAGAATATACTATATACAATCTATGTTATAGAATAAAAGAATATTAAATATGAACTGAAAACTAGTTTCTGCTATAGTATTGTAGGTACTTACTTGTGTATGTAGAGATATTGAGGCTTTCTCCTTTTACTGTATTTTCTCCAACAAGCGAAGAAACTAGGAATGTGTAATATTTTCCTGGGATTAGATTCCCTACTGTGACTGAGGGTGAAGTAACAATTGTATTTAGTGTCGAATTCTCCAGGATTTCTATCATATAAGAACTTGCAGACCCATCTGGTGGCAGCCAGTTGAGAGACACTGATGTTGTGTTGACATTCACTATGGTCAAATTCTTCACTATGTCAGGTCCTAGGATGAAAATTGAGAAAGATTTAGAAGGTAGCAAAAAATGGAAAAGTTAATGTTATTGTAATAAATCAATCTATGATGATCAGATGGAAATCCTAAGACTAAGATATATTTTATAATTTATATGAAGAACTGACAAAAAATTTACTATTTTAAAAGGTTAGAAAGCAGTGTCGTCCATTCCAATGTGTGGCTCAACTCTATTCATTAATTGATTCTTCTGCCAAGTTAACCAGTGTCACTAACTTACTTGTCGGGGCTCCACAGGCAAGATCTTTAGCTTCGGTTTAACCACGGTGGGAGAGACTAATCACCTCCCTCCGGGTGATACAACAGCATCTCCAGCAACAGAATGCAAAGCTCTGTTTCTCTACAAAGTGGGTTTATGCTAGAGGAATACTAGCAGTGCTTGATTAATCAGCTATTTTGTTCCTGTGTGTTTTGTCTGACTAGTGAAGCACTGAGACCTGGAACTATCAGGTTCTAATCCTAGGACTCGGTGCTATACTTAAATCTCTTGATGGCAATTCACCCTTGCCAGTCAAAAGTTTACTCCTTTGCTGTGCTCCTGGTTCTGTCCGTGAGTATTTTGGATTGTTTAGCATATTGAGCTTTGCTTGCCTCTGACCTTCCTCTGTCTTGTGATTTTTTACAGTGATGCTCGTCTGGTTCTGACTTTAGCTACGCTATTTTGACTATCCTCATTCCACTCATTTTGTACTGTATTGTCCTCCTGGTTATGACCTATCTCTGTACAACCCTTCTCTATGTGGTTGCATCTATTTGTCTGTCTGTCTTGCACTATAGGGAATTCCAAACAGTTATGGACTTGCCGCTTACGGCTTGAACTTCAAGAAGGCATGAAAAGCTGGTTGGGTTCCAGTCAGGGCTGACTGTGTGCTTGTTTCCTGCCTCCTCTGCTGACAAACAGGTTCAAAAATCACTTGACTTGGACTGTTTCATATGGTCAGTATTTGGTCAGTATTTTGCATCACCATTTGGTCAGAATTTGTAAGCCAATACCAAAAGTGGCACCAATTTATAATAGAAATCTTTGTGCCTCTTCCGTGTTTTCAACCAACTTCTGGTTTTGGCTTACAAGTATTCAAGCAAAAGTACCAACAAAATACTGTTCTTGTATAAGAGGCCTTTGAGGGTTTAGAAATAAAAGCAAAAGAAGCAGTATTAGTGTTGTCTGTTAGGAATTTTGATACATCTCTGTAGATGCTTTGCTGCTGAACGATATTAATACTGCGTGAAGTGCAATTATCGTATTTCCAACCATTTTAAATTCAACTCAACCATAATCTCTATAATATGGAAGCAACATGTCAACTTTAAAAAGTCTGAAATTCAGAATATACTATATACAATCTATGTTATAGAATAAAAGAATATTAAATATGAACTGAAAACTAGTTTCTGCTATAGTATTGTAGGTACTTACTTGTGTATGTAGAGATATTGAGGCTTTCTCCTTTTACTGTATTTTCTCCAACAAGCGAAGAAACTAGGAATGTGTAATATTTTCCTGGGATTAGATTCCCTACTGTGACTGAGGGTGAAGTAACAATTGTATTTAGTGTCGAATTCTCCAGGATTTCTATCATATAAGAACTTGCAGACCCATCTGGTGGCAGCCAGTTGAGAGACACTGATGTTGTGTTGACATTCACTATGGTCAAATTCTTCACTATGTCAGGTCCTAGGATGAAAATTGAGAAAGATTTAGAAGGTAGCAAAAAATGGAAAAGTTAATGTTATTGTAATAAATCAATCTATGATGATCAGATGGAAATCCTAAGACTAAGATATATTTTATAATTTATATGAAGAACTGACAAAAAATTTACTATTTTAAAAGGTTAGAAAGCAGTGTCGTCCATTCCAATGTGTGGCTCAACTCTATTCATTAATTGATTCTTCTGCCAAGTTAACCAGTGTCACTAACTTACTTGTCGGGGCTCCACAGGCAAGATCTTTAGCTTCGGTTTAACCACGGTGGGAGAGACTAATCACCTCCCTCCGGGTGATACAACAGCATCTCCAGCAACAGAATGCAAAGCTCTGTTTCTCTACAAAGTGGGTTTATGCTAGAGGAATACTAGCAGTGCTTGAGTAATCAGCTATTTTGTTCCTGTGTGTTTTGTCTGACTAGTGAAGCACTGAGACCTGGAACTATCAGGTTCTAATCCTAGGACTCGGTGCTATACTTAAATCTCTTGATGGCAATTCACCCTTGCCAGTCAAAAGTTTACTCCTTTGCTGTGCTCCTGGTTCTGTCCGTGAGTATTTTGGATTGTTTAGCATATTGAGCTTTGCTTGCCTCTGACCTTCCTCTGTCTTGTGATTTTTTACAGTGATGCTCGTCTGGTTCTGACTTTAGCTACGCTATTTTGACTATCCTCATTCCACTCATTTTGTACTGTATTGTCCTCCTGGTTATGACCTATCTCTGTACAACCCTTCTCTATGTGGTTGCATCTATTTGTCTGTCTGTCTTGCACTATAGGGAATTCCAAACAGTTATGGACTTGCCGCTTACGGCTTGAACTTCAAGAAGGCATGAAAAGCTGGTTGGGTTCCAGTCAGGGCTGACTGTGTGCTTGTTTCCTGCCTCCTCTGCTGACAAACAGGTTCAAAAATCACTTGACTTGGACTGTTTCATATGGTCAGTATTTGGTCAGTATTTTGCATCACCATTTGGTCATAATTTGTAAGCCAATACCAAAAGTGGCACCAATTTATAATAGAAATCTTTGTGCCTCCTCTGTGTTTTCAACCAACTTCTGGTTTTGGCTTAGAAGTATTCAAGCAAAAGTACCAACAAAATACTGTTCTTGTATAAGAGGCCTTTGAGGGTTTAGAATTAAAAGCAAAAGAAGCAGTATTAGTGTTGTCTGTTAGGAATTGTGATACATCTCTGTAGATGCTTTGCTGCTGAACGATATTAATACTGCGTGAAGTGCAATTATCGTATTTCCAACCATTTTAAATTCAACTCAACCATAATCTCTAAAATATGGAAGCAACATGTCAACTTTAAAAAGTCTGAAATTCAGAATATACTATATACAATCTATGTTATAGAATAAAAGAATATTAAATATGAACTGAAAACTAGTTTCTGCTATGTAGTTAAAGGCTGACATGTCAGCCTGCATTTGTGGGAGGGGCGTAGGCTCGCTTAAAAGGGAGCACGCCCCCTCCTTCACTTGCGTGCGTTTTCGGTGCTTTTTCCCGCCCTGAAGCGTCACGCCCCTTGCTGCCGCACTGCTCGTTAGGTAAGTGTCTCCCTGCTCCCCCGAGGCTCGCCTGCCCATCCGGCTGATACGGGTAAGTAATCTGCGTCTCTTTTCAGCGCTGCTTCCACAGCCACCCGGAGCCCCCCCCCCCCCCCGGCTTGCCTGCCCGCCCGCTCCATCACCTCCGCTGTTCCTCCTCGCCTCCGCTTCGGCCCGCGGCCCGGCGGCCGGCGCTGTCTCCACTCCCGGCGCCGGTCACATGGGTCGCCATACGGGTTCGCGGCGCAGCGTCCTCGTTACCGCGCAACAAGCCGGCGTCTCTCTCAGCTCCCGCGGGTCTCTCTGCGCTTCCTGTTTGGCCGGGGTCACGTGGGAGCTGGTGGGTGTCGCGCGGCGCGCGTTTCTTCTATCAAGGCGCCGGGGCATCCCAGGGCCCGGCGCCCTTGGCATGGGGGTCGGAGCCGGCGTGGAAATGAGGCACTCATGCGGCCGCGCCTCCGGTCCCCGCCTGTTCTCACGCCAGGGGGCGTTCCGGCCAGGCAGGCCCGGGGGTGGGCAGGCTGTTTCTCCAGGCGGAGGCTTCGTTGCCTCGGCTCCCTGCCCCGCGGCATGCTTGAAGCGCCCCCTCCTGGCTGGCAGGCGTCATGTCTGAAAAAAAAAAAAAAAAAAAAAAAAAAATTTTTCAAATAGATTAAAGGAGGCTTGTTGTTGGTAATCAGGTGGACGCGTGCAGGTCCACGGTTCTCCCCCTCACGGCTTCTAATTCTTTCCCACACCACAGGTGCCACGCGTTTCGGTGCGCATTAACCCCTTTTTGCTCTCACTCGATCCAGTCCGAGCCGTCCGTCGCTCTGTCACTTCACGTTCCACGGAGTTTTTGGTAAAATACCGTTATTTTGTTGGTTTTCATAATCTGTTGCCGGTTACGCTTCAGGCTTACGTTGTTATTCATAAATCTGCGGCCTGGTACGCTTCAGGCTTACGTTTTTCTTCCAGGTTGGGTGCCGTCCCGGTACAAAAAAAAAAATGTGTATTTGTTATCTGTTGCCTGTTACGCTTCAGGCTTACGGTTGTTTTTTCATAATCTGCGGCCTGTTACGCTTCAGGCTTACGTTTTGCTTCCAGGTTGAGGTGCCGTCCCGGTACAAAAAAAAAAAAAAAAAAATTTTTTGGGGTGTATTTATTATCTGTTGCCTGTTACGCTTCAGGCCTACGGTTGTGTTTTCATAATTTGCGGCCTGTTACGCTTCAGGCTTACGTTTTTTCTTCCAGGTTGGGTGCCGTTCTCGGTTCAAAAAAAAAAAAAAAAGTGTATTTGTTATCTGTTGCCTGTTACGTTTCAGGCTTACGGTTGTTTTTCATAAACTGCGGCCTGTTACGCTTCAGGCTTACGTTTTCCTTTCCAGGTGGGCTATCTGTCTCGTTTCAGGGTTAAGATAACTTGTTATCTGTTACCTGTCACGCTGCAGGTTATGTTTACATTTATCATCATCATCTACTACCTGTTACATTCAGGCACAGGTACCAAAACCCCGCGATTGCTATCTCGCTCTCGGGTCAGGCGCTCACGGCTAACGTACCATGACTGTCGTCTGTCTTGTGCCCGTTCTGCACCAGGCTTACGTTCATGTTTTGTTTTTGGCAAACTGTTGCGTTTCAGCATTGCTTCGTTATTTACCAAATTCTGTCGCTTTTACGTTTCAGACTCGTTCCAATTGTCTCGTCGGGACTAATCCAGGTTTGATGTTTTTAAAAAAAAAAAAAAAAGTTTAAACAAAGGGCTTAATTTCACGGCCTGGTAGCTGGTACGCCACTGCACACCTTAGTCGGGCAGGGTCCCCCACGGTAACGCCGTTTGTAGTACTAGGCACTAGCCACCTTAAACTCCTCATCCACCAGTCACGCCTCGGGTGTCGCCTGTCGGTACGGGGCCTCCAGCTCAGCTCCTTGTTCCTTTTGTTTTGGTTGTCACCCCACAGCTGCAGCATGTCACATATCTCCAACATCGAGGAGGCCTCATCCATCCCCGAGACGCCCGCATCCGAGCAGCCCAGCTCCTCATCTCTAAGGAGTTGGACTATTGCAAAATTGATCGCAGAGTTGAACAGAAGAGGGATTCAACACCCGGCTTCCGCCCGCAAAGCCGAATTATATAGGCTGCTCATGGCAGAACCGGCTGCCCCGGACTTGGAGCAAGTCTCTATGTCCACATTGCAGGTGTCATTGACGCAGCTGCACGCCATGATGAACACTATTGCCTCCTCAGTCTCGGACGTGCAGTCCAGGCTCCTGGCTGTCGAGTCTCATCAGGGGCTGGCATCCGTCCATCCAGGGTCTCCTTTGCCTGTAGCCTCCACTGCCGGGCTCGCTCCCCCAGGTAGGGTCCCTTGCGCTCCCGAGGTAGCTCCGGCATACTTCATCCCCGGCAGCATCAAAAAGGACATTCTAGAGGGCAAGGACGTCAATCTGGCGTCCATCCTAATAGCTACTCATGACACGATAGAGAGCAAGACCATAGCCTGCGGCGACATGTCAATTGTTCTCAAAGCTAGGGATCCCCGCCTCAACAGGAAGCTATCCATCACGGAGTTCGTCCTGGCCTTTAGCTTGTTCAGGGATGTCATCTGTTCTGTCCATCCTGAGAGGCGGGAGGAGTTAGATACTTATCTTTACAGGGTCACGGACTTGGGCCACAGGTACGGGGGGCACGCCTTTTACGATTACCATCGCTCCTTTTCGGCCAAAGCGGCAGCCGCGCTGGTTCAATTCAAGCATATCACGAATTGGGCCGCTATGGACATGGAGCTCTTTTGCCGGCATTTCGCTGGGCTCAGGGCCCCAGCGTGCGCCTCCTGCCAATCAATTGCCCACTCCGCAGAGTGGTGCCCCAACTCAGGTCCCTCCACGTCCCAGGGCAGGTCCCTCCCCGGCAGCTCGGGGGCCCCTCAGCGGGCTGGCCCATCCACAGACAAGCTAGGGCGGCCGATAGTGTTCCTGGGCAACAGCCAGGTATGTAATAACTTTAATCAGAACGCGTGTTATTACAATAAATGCAGGGCCCTTCACGTTTGCGCGGGCTGTTTCAGGGCTCACCCCCAGTTGGCTTGTCCTCAAAGGTCCAGGCCTTCCTGACTAAGCAGCGTCAATGTGGTTCTTCTAGCATCCCTGCTACAGAACCATCACAACCCTCAGTTCGTTCAGTTCCTGGTTTCCGGGTTCACAGCAGGGTTCCACACAGGCCTGATAGCTCTCCCTCAAGCTTCTTGGGAAGGGCCCAACCTGCTGTCGGCAACCAGTGATCCTGAGCCGGTGGGTGCGCTGATCAGGTCTGAAGTAGAAAAGGGGTTCCTCATCGGCCCCTTTTCCTTCATACCCTTTGACCTTTGGAGGATAAACCCCGTGGGCATCGTGTCCAAACAGTTTTCTAATAAAAACGCTTAATTTACGATTTGTCCGCTCCACATGGCTCCAGCACACCCAGTCTGAATTCTTTGGTGCCCTCCGAGGAGTTTTCAATGAGCTACGCCACCATAGATGAAGCCATTCAGTTGATCCTCAAAGTAGGTCGGGGGGCGTGGTTGGCGAAGGCGGACATCGCCGACGCTTTTAAATTACTGCCCATTCATCCACAGCTCTGGAGGTTCTACGGCATCCGGTGGGAAGATCAGTTTTTCTTTGCCAATCGCCTAACGTTCGGGTCCAAGAGCAGCCCCTGGCTGTTCGACCAGTTCGCTCAGGCATTGCATTGGATCCTGGTCAACCACTGCGGTTGCCCTCTGGTCATCCATTACTTGGATGACTTTCTGTTAATTGAAAGCCCAGACTGCCGGCCAAGCAAGCTCCAGGCGCTGCTTCAGCTGTTCGACCAACTCAACGTTCCGGTGGCATCCTCCAAAACAGAAGGCCCGGCGACGGTAATCACTTTCCTGGGCATAATCCTGGATACAGGGAGGATGGAAGCTAGGTTGCCAGCCGTAAAGTTGGAAAAAATCAGGGAAGCCATTGCCAGGTCAGCGGGTAGCAGGACTTGCACCAAGGTAGAGTTGCAGTCCCTGCTCGGCATGCTCAATTTCGCCACCAGAGTCATGCCCCAGGGCAGGGCCTTCATGTCCAGACTCCTGCAGCTACTCCCTTCTGCCCCCGAGCAAGACAGCCTCGTCACCTTGGACACCCAAGCCTTGGCCGACCTGGCCATGTGGCAGGACTTCATGGCCTCATGGAATGGGGTCTCCTTGTTCATACCTCAGCCGGGCCCAGCTTCCACATTGGTTTTTTCGGACGCCGCCGCCTCTAGAGGTTTCGCGGCTATCTGTGGAAACCAATGGTTCGCGGGTAGCCTGGCCAGCAGAGGTGTCATCCGCTAGAGCCGCATTGAAATCTTCCCCCTTGCTGGAAGTGTACCCGATTGTAGCAGCGGCCCAGGTTTGGGGCAGTACGTGGGCCAACTCTTCAGTAGTGTTTGTAACCGACAGTCAGGCAGTGGTGGACATAGTCGCCAGGGGCAGATCCCAGTCTCCCCAGATCATGTCCTTCGTCCGCAGGTTAGTCTGGCTTTCATTGGAACATAACTTCCATGTGGCTTGCAGACACATTCAAGGAGTGCATAATGTGGCCGCGGACGCCTTGTCACGCTTTAATTTCGACACTTTCTTTCAGGTCATGCCGGAGGCAGACCGGGTGGGGCTATCTCCTCCGTTGTACCAAAACCTGGTGATGGATTAAACTTTCTCATTAATTCAGCTAAATCTCTGATGCAGGAGTCTTTATCTCGTAACACCGCCAGAAACTACAGGACCGCATTGAACACCTTCAACAGGTTCACGGGTCTGCATCCGAGACGAGACACTGATATGACCACGTACATCACAGCTTTCATCGCCTACTGTCACCAGGATCTCAAGCTATCCTTCAACACCTATCAAATTGTACTTATCCGGGGTCCAACATTTCGCCATGTTAGAAGACCCCGAAAGCAGGTCGGTTTTCCTTTCCCAGGCAGTCAGGGCAACCCTCAGGGGCGTTCAGAAAAACAACCTCGTGACCATCCCGTCCAGGCAGCCGGTGTCAGGGGATTTGTTCAGAAGGCTTTCCTCCTCCCTAGACGCCTTTCCTTTTGGGCTCCTTTCCAGCACAGTCATCAAGGCAGCAATGTACCTCGGTTTTTACGGGTTCTTAAGACCCGGTGAATTCACCCGTAGTTCAGCCAGGGCCAAGGGTTTAACCAGGGGTCAGCTGGCCTGGCATGACGACCATTTCTCCTTGTACCTCCTTACGTCCAAAACCATGCAGGTAGGTCCACCGGTGGAGGTACGCTTCTTCCAATCGGCCAACGCTTGGTGCCCGGTCCAGGTGCTGGGGAGTCTGCTAGCAGCCTTGGGAGACGTGGGCCCGGACAGCCCGTTGCTCCCGTTCAAGGCCTTGCCCCTCACGACCTCCCAGTTCGTCTCGCACGTGCGCACTCTGGCTTCGGGTTTGGGTTTCGACCCAAAGGCCATTTCAGGGCACTCCTTCCGTATTGGGGCAGCATCCGCGGCTTCCAAGCATAACGTGCCCGGCCACGTCATCCGGAGAATGGGCCGCTGGCGCTCCTCTTGCTTCACTCGCTACATACCGAATCCCCAAGCTGAGATTTCACGGGCTTTTCATAGTTTGGTACTGTAATTGGTCATCACAATAAAAGGTCTCCCCTCCTACTCAGGTGTGGTTTTTGCCCCCTTTTAGGTCTACCCTCGGCATGGCTAAGGGCACACCTCCAGCCATTTTAGTCAGGTAACAGGTTCCTCTCTGACAGGTTCCCGGTTCGTCATAGCACTGGCTCTCGGCTGTAGCCTCGACCACAAGTAGTTAAAGGCTGACATGTCAGCCTGCATTTGTGGGAGGGGCGTAGGCTCGCTTAAAAGGGAGCACGCCCCCTCCTTCACTTGCGTGCGTTTTCGGTGCCCCACCCTCCCTCTCCTTTTCTCTCCTTGTTCATCAGGGTATGCCCCCTTTTAGGTCTACCCTCGGCATGGCTAAGGGCACACCTCCAGCCATTTTAGTCAGGTAACAGGTTCCTCTCTGACAGGTTCCCGGTTCGTCATAGCACTGGCTCTCGGCTGTAGCCTCGACCACAAAGTATTGTAGGTCCTTACTTGTGTATGTAGAAATAATGAGGTTTTCTCCTTTACTATATTTTCTCCAACAAGCGAAGAAACTAGGAATGTGTAATATTTTCCTGGGATCAGACTCCCTACTGTGACTGAGGTTGAAGTAACATTTGTATTTAGTGTCGAATTCTGTAGGATTTCTATCTTATAAGAACTTGCAGACCCATCTGGTGGCAGCCAGTTGAGAGACACTGATGTTGTGTTTACATTCACTACGGTCAAATTCTTCACTATGTCAGGTCCTAGGATGAAAATTGAGAAAGATTTAGAAGGTAGCAAAAATGAAAAACTTAATGTTATGGTAATATATCAATCTATAATGAACAGATAGAAATCCTAAGACTAAGATATATTTTATAATTTATATGAAGAACTGACACAAAATAAACTATTTTAAAAGGTTAGAAAGCAGGGTCGTCCATTCCATTGTATGGCTTCACTCTATTCATTAATTGATTCTTCTGCCAAGTTAACCAGTGTCACTAACTTACTTATCGGGGCTCCACAGGCAAGATCTCTAGCTTCAGTGTGACCACGATGGGAGAGACTAATCATCTCCCCCCGGGTGATACAACAGCATCTCTAGCAAAAGGATGCAAAGCTCTGTTTCTCTACAAAGTGGGTTTGTGCTAGAGGAATACTAGCAGTGCTTGATTAATCAGATGTTCAGTTCCTGTGTGTTTTGTCTGACTAGTGAAGCACTGAGACCTGGAACTATCAGGTTCTAATCCTAGGACTCGGTGCTATACTTAAATCTCTTGATGGCAATTCACCCTTGCCAGTCAAAAGTTTACTCCTTTGCTGTGCTCCTGGTTCTGTCCGTGAGTATTTTGGATTGTTTAGCATATTGAGCTTTGCTTGCCTCTGACCTTCCTCTGTCTTGTGATTTTTTACAGTGATGCTCGTCTGGTTCTGACTTTAGCTACGCTATTTTGACTATCCTCATTCCACTCATTTTGTACTGTATTGTCCTCCTGGTTATGACCTATCTCTGTACAACCCTTCTCTATGTGGTTGCATCTATTTGTCTGTCTGTCTTGCACTATAGGGAATTCCAAACAGTTATGGACTTGCCGCTTACGGCTTGAACTTCAAGAAGGCATGAAAAGCTGGTTGGGTTCCAGTCAGGGCTGACTGTGTGCTTGTTTCCTGCCTCCTCTGCTGACAAACAGGTTCAAAAATCACTTGACTTTTATTTTGGACAGTTTCATATGGTCAGTTTCTGTTCAGTTTTTGCATAACCATTTGTTGTAGAATTTGTAAGCCAAAACCAAAAGTGACACCAATTTATAATAGAAATCTTTGTGCCTCTTCCGTGTTTTCGACCAACTTCTGGTTTTGGCTTACAAGTATTCAAGCAAAAGTACCAACAAAATACTGTTCTTATATAAGAGACCTTTGAGGGGTTAGAAACTTAGAAATAAAAGTAAAAGAAGCAGTATTAGTGTTGTCTAAATTTCTGTAGATGCTTTGCTGCTGAACGATATCAATACTGAGTGAAATGCAATTATCGTATTTCCAACCATTTTAAATTCAACTCAACCATAATCTCTAAAATATGGAAGCAACATGTCAACTTTAATAAGTCTGCAGTGCAGAATATACTATATACAATCTATGTTATAGAATAAAAGAATATTAAATGTAAACTGAAAACTAGTTTCTGCTATAGTATTGTAGGTACTTACCTGTGCATGCAAAGATATTGAGGCTTTCTCCTTTTACTGTATTTAATCCAACCAGCGAAGAAACTAGAATGTGTAGCATTTTCCTGGGATTAGATTCCCTACTGTGACTGAGGGTGAAGTAACAATTGTATTTAGAGTCGAATTCTGTCAGGATTTCTATCATTATAAGAACTTGCAGACCCATCTGGTGGCAGCCAGTTGAGAGACACTGATGTTGTGTTGACATTCACTATGGACAAATTCTTCACTATGTCAGGTTCTAGGATGAAAATTGAGAAAGATTTAGAAGGCAGCAAAAAATGGAAAAGTTAATGTGATGGTAATATATCAATCTATGATGATCAGATGGAAATCCTAAGACTAAGATATATTTTACAATTTATATGAAGAAATGACAAAAAATGTACTATTTTAAAAGGTTAGAAAGCAGGGTTGTCCATTCCATTGTGTGGCTCAACTCTATTCATTAACTGAATCTCTTGCCAAGTTAACCAATGTCACTAACTTACCTGTCGGGGCTCCACAGGCAAGATCTCTAGCTTCGGTGTGACCACGATGGGAGTGACTAATCACCCCCCCCCCCGGTGATAAAACAGCATCTCTAGCAGCAGGATGCAATGCTCTGTTTCTCTATAAAGTGGGCTTGTGCTAGAGGAATACTAGCAGTGCTTGATTAATTAACTTTTTTGTTACTTTGTGCTCTGTCTAACTAATGGATCACTGAGACATGGAAATATCAGGTTCTAATCCTAGGACTCGGTGTTATAGTTAAATCTCTTGATGGAAATTCACCCTTGGCAGTCAAAAGTTCACTTCTTTGCTTTGCTCCTGGTTCTGTCTGTGAGTGTTTTTGATTTTTAGCATATTTACCTTTGCTTGCCTCTAACCTTCCTCTGTCTTATGATTTTGTATAGTGATGCCCGTCTGGTTCTGACTTTGGCTACGCTATTTTGACTACCCTCATTCCACTAATTTTGTACCGTATTGACCTCCTGATTATGATTTATTTCTGTACAACCCTTCTCTGTGTGGTTGCATTTCTTTGTCTGTCTGTCTTGCACTACAGGGAATTCCGAACAGTTATAGACTTGCCGATTACGACTTGAACTGCAAGAAGGCATAGAAAGCGGTTGGGTTCCAGTCAGGGCTGACTGTGTGCTTGTTTCCTGCCTCCTCGGCTGACAAACAGGTTCAAAAATCACTTGACTTGGACTGCTTCATATGGTCAGTATTTTGTCAGTATTTTGCATCGCAATTTGGTCAGAATTTGTAAGCTAATACCAAAAGTGGCACCAATTTATAATAGAAATCTTAGTGACTCTTCCATGTTTTCAACTAATTTCTGGTTTTGGCTTACAAGTATTCAAGCAAAAGTACCAACAAAATACTGTTCTTGTATAAGAGGCCTTTGATGGTTCAGAAATAAAAGCAAAAGAAGCAGTATTAGTGTTGTCTGTTAGGAATTGTGATACATCTCTGTAGATACTTTTCTGCTGAACGATATTAATACTGCGTGAAGTGCAATTATCGTATTTCCAACCATTTTAAATTCAACTCAACCATAATCTCTAAAATATGGAAGCAACATGTCAACTTTAAAAAGTCTGCAATTCAGAATATACTATATACAATCTATGTTATAGAATAAAATAATATTAAATATGAACTGAAAACTAGTTTCTGCAATAGTATTGTAGGTACTTACTTGTGTATGTAGAGATATTGAGGCTTTCTCCTTTTACTGTATTTTCTCCAACAAGCGAAGAAACTAGGAATGTGTAATATTTTCCTGGGATTAGATTCCCTACTGTGACTGAGGGTGAAGTAACAATTGTATTTAGTGTCGAATTCTCCAGGATTTCTATCATATAGGAACTTGCAGACCCATCTGGTGGCAGCCAGTTGAGAGACACTGATATTGTGTTGACATTCACTATGGTCAAATTCTTCACTATGTCAGGTCCTAGGAGGAAAATTGAGAAAGATTTAGAAGGTAGCAAAAAATGGAAAAGTTAATGTTATTGTAATAAATCAATCTATGATGATCAGATGGAAATCCTAAGACTAAGATATATTTTATAATTTATATGAAGAACTGACAAAAAATTTACTATTTTAAAAGGTTAGAAAGCAAGGTCGTCCATTCCAATGTATGGCTCAACTCTATTCATTAATTGATTCTCCTGCCAAGTTAACCAGTGTCACTAACTTACTTGTCGGGGCTCCACAGGCAATATCTCTAGCTTCAGGTTAACCACGGTGGGAGAGACTAATCACCTCCCTCCGGGTGATACAACAGCATCTCCAGCAACAGAATGCAAAGCTCTGTTTCTCTACAAAGTGGGTTTTTGCTAGAGGAATACTAGCAGTGCTTGATGAATCAGCTATTTTGTTCCTGTGTGTTTTGTCTGACTAGTGAAGCGCTGAGACATGGAACTATCAGGTTCTAATCCTAGGACTCAGTGCTATACTTAAATCTCTTGATGGCAATTCACCCTTGCCAGTCAAAAGTTTACTCCTTTGCTGTGCTCCTGGTTCTGTCTGTGAGTATTTTGGATTGTTTAGCATATTGAGCTTTGCTTGCCTCTGACCTTCCTCTGTCTTGTGATTTTTTACAGTGATGCTCGTCTGGTTCTGACTTTAGGTACGCTATTTTGACTATCCTCATTCCAATCATTTTGTACTGTATTGTCCTCCTGGTTATGACCCATCTCTGTACAACCCTTCTCTATGTGGTTGCATCTATTTGTCAGTCTGTCTTGCACTACAGGGAATTCCAAACCATTATGGACTTGCCACTTACGGCTTGAACTTCAAGAAGGCATGAAAAGCTGGTTGGGTTCCAGTCAGGGCTGACTGTGTGCTTGTTTCCTGCCTCCTCGGCTGACAAACAGGTTGAAAAATCACTTGACTTGGACTGTTTCATATGGTCAGTTATTGGTCATTATTTTGCATCACCATTTGGTCAGAATTTGTAAGCCAATACCAAAAGTGGCACCAATTTATAATAGAAATCTTTGTGCCTCTTCCGTGTTTTCAACCAACTTCTGGTTTTGGCTTACAAGTATTCAAGCAAAAGTACCAACAAAATACTGTTCTTGTATAAGAGGCCTTTGAGGGTTTAGAAATAAAAGCAAAAGAAGCAGTATTAGTGTTTTCTGTTAGGAATTGTGATAAATCTCTGTAGATGCTTTGCTGCTGAACGATATTAATACTGCGTGAAGTGCAATTATCGTATTTCCAACCACTTTAAATTCAACTCAACCATAATCTCTAATATATGGAAGCGACATGTCAACTTTAAAAAGTCTGCAGTGCAGAATATACTATATACAATCTATGTTATAGAATAAAATAATATTAAATATGAACATAAAACTAGTTTCTGCTATGTAGTTAAAGGCTGACATGTCAGCCTGCATTTGTGGGAGGGGCGTAGGCTCGCTTAAAAGGGAGCACGCCCCCTCCTTCACTTGCGTGCGTTTTCGGTGCTTTTTCCCGCCCTGAAGCGTCACGCCCCTTGCTGCCGCACTGCTCGTTAGGTAAGTGTCTCCCTGCTCCCCCGAGGCTCGCCTGCCCATCCGGCTGATACGGGTAAGTAATCTGCGTCTCTTTTCAGCGCTGCTTCCACAGCCACCCGGAGCCCCCCCCCCCCCCCGGCTTGCCTGCCCGCCCGCTCCATCACCTCCGCTGTTCCTCCTCGCCTCCGCTTCGGCCCGCGGCCCGGCGGCCGGCGCTGTCTCCACTCCCGGCGCCGGTCACATGGGTCGCCATACGGGTTCGCGGCGCAGCGTCCTCGTTACCGCGCAACAAGCCGGCGTCTCTCTCAGCTCCCGCGGGTCTCTCTGCGCTTCCTGTTTGGCCGGGGTCACGTGGGAGCTGGTGGGTGTCGCGCGGCGCGCGTTTCTTCTATCAAGGCGCCGGGGCATCCCAGGGCCCGGCGCCCTTGGCATGGGGGTCGGAGCCGGCGTGGAAATGAGGCACTCATGCGGCCCGCGCCTCCGGTCCCCGCCTGTTCTCACGCCAGGGGGCGTTCCGGCCAGGCAGGCCGGGGGTGGGCAGGCTGTTTCTCCAGGCGGAGGCTTCGTTGCCTCGGCTCCCTGCCCCGCGGCATGCTTGAAGCGCCCCCTCCTGGCTGGCAGGCGTCATGTCTGAAAAAAAAAAAAAAAAAAAAAAAAAAATTTTTCAAATAGATTAAAGGAGGCTTGTTGTTGGTAATCAGGTGGACGCGTGCAGGTCCACGGTTCTCCCCCTCACGGCTTCTAATTCTTTCCCACACCACAGGTGCCACGCGTTTTCGGTGCGCATTAACCCCTTTTTGCTCTCACTCGATCCAGTCCGAGCCGTCCGTCGCTCTGTCACTTCACGTTCCACGGAGTTTTTGGTAAAATACCGTTATTTTGTTGGTTTTCATAATCTGTTGCCGGTTACGCTTCAGGCTTACGTTGTTATTCATAAATCTGCGGCCTGGTACGCTTCAGGCTTACGTTTTTCTTCCAGGTTGGGTGCCGTCCCGGTACAAAAAAAAAAAAATGTGTATTTGTTATCTGTTGCCTGTTACGCTTCAGGCTTACGGTTGTTTTTTCATAATCTGCGGCCTGTTACGCTTCAGGCTTACGTTTTGCTTCCAGGTTGAGGTGCCGTCCCGGTACAAAAAAAAAAAAAAAAAAAATTTTTTGGGGTGTATTTATTATCTGTTGCCTGTTACGCTTCAGGCCTACGGTTGTGTTTTCATAATTTGCGGCCTGTTACGCTTCAGGCTTACGTTTTTTCTTCCAGGTTGGGTGCCGTTCTCGGTTCAAAAAAAAAAAAAGTGTATTTGTTATCTGTTGCCTGTTACGTTTCAGGCTTACGGTTGTTTTTCATAAACTGCGGCCTGTTACGCTTCAGGCTTACGTTTTCCTTTCCAGGTGGGCTATCTGTCTCGTTTCAGGGTTAAGATAACTTGTTATCTGTTACCTGTCACGCTGCAGGTTATGTTTACATTTATCATCATCATCTACTACCTGTTACATTCAGGCACAGGTACCAAAACCCCGCGATTGCTATCTCGCTCTCGGGTCAGGCGCTCACGGCTAACGTACCATGACTGTCGTCTGTCTTGTGCCCGTTCTGCACCAGGCTTACGTTCATGTTTTGTTTTTGGCAAACTGTTGCGTTTCAGCATTGCTTCGTTATTTACCAAATTCTGTCGCTTTTACGTTTCAGACTCGTTCCAATTGTCTCGTCGGGACTAATCCAGGTTTGATGTTTTAAAAAAAAAAAAAAAAAAAGAGTTTAAACAAAAGGGGTTAATTTCACGGCCTGGTAGCTGGTACGCCACTGCACACCTTAGTCGGGCAGGGTCCCCCACGGTAACGCCGTTTGTAGTACTAGGCACTAGCCACCTTAAACTCCTCATCCACCAGTCACGCCTCGGGTGTCGCCTGTCGGTACGGGGCCTCCAGCTCAGCTCCTTGTTCCTTTTGTTTTGGTTGTCACCCCACAGCTGCAGCATGTCACATATCTCCAACATCGAGGAGGCCTCATCCATCCCCGAGACGCCCGCATCCGAGCAGCCCAGCTCCTCATCTCTAAGGAGTTGGACTATTGCAAAATTGATCGCAGAGTTGAACAGAAGAGGGATTCAACACCCGGCTTCCGCCCGCAAAGCCGAATTATATAGGCTGCTCATGGCAGAACCGGCTGCCCCGGACTTGGAGCAAGTCTCTATGTCCACATTGCAGGTGTCATTGACGCAGCTGCACGCCATGATGAACACTATTGCCTCCTCAGTCTCGGACGTGCAGTCCAGGCTCCTGGCTGTCGAGTCTCATCAGGGGCTGGCATCCGTCCATCCAGGGTCTCCTTTGCCTGTAGCCTCCACTGCCGGGCTCGCTCCCCCAGGTAGGGTCCCTTGCGCTCCCGAGGTAGCTCCGGCATACTTCATCCCCGGCAGCATCAAAAAGGACATTCTAGAGGGCAAGGACGTCAATCTGGCGTCCATCCTAATAGCTACTCATGACACGATAGAGAGCAAGACCATAGCCTGCGGCGACATGTCAATTGTTCTCAAAGCTAGGGATCCCCGCCTCAACAGGAAGCTATCCATCACGGAGTTCGTCCTGGCCTTTAGCTTGTTCAGGGATGTCATCTGTTCTGTCCATCCTGAGAGGCGGGAGGAGTTAGATACTTATCTTTACAGGGTCACGGACTTGGGCCACAGGTACGGGGGGCACGCCTTTTACGATTACCATCGCTCCTTTTCGGCCAAAGCGGCAGCCGCGCTGGTTCAATTCAAGCATATCACGAATTGGGCCGCTATGGACATGGAGCTCTTTTGCCGGCATTTCGCTGGGCTCAGGGCCCCAGCGTGCGCCTCCTGCCAATCAATTGCCCACTCCGCAGAGTGGTGCCCCAACTCAGGTCCCTCCACGTCCCAGGGCAGGTCCCTCCCCGGCAGCTCGGGGGCCCCTCAGCGGGCTGGCCCATCCACAGACAAGCTAGGGCGGCCGATAGTGTTCCTGGGCAACAGCCAGGTATGTAATAACTTTAATCAGAACGCGTGTTATTACAATAAATGCAGGGCCCTTCACGTTTGCGCGGGCTGTTTCAGGGCTCACCCCCAGTTGGCTTGTCCTCAAAGGTCCAGGCCTTCCTGACTAAGCAGCGTCAATGTGGTTCTTCTAGCATCCCTGCTACAGAACCATCACAACCCTCAGTTCGTTCAGTTCCTGGTTTCCGGGTTCACAGCAGGGTTCCACACAGGCCTGATAGCTCTCCCTCAAGCTTCTTGGGAAGGGCCCAACCTGCTGTCGGCAACCAGTGATCCTGAGCCGGTGGGTGCGCTGATCAGGTCTGAAGTAGAAAAGGGGTTCCTCATCGGCCCCTTTTCCTTCATACCCTTTGACCTTTGGAGGATAAACCCCGTGGGCATCGTGTCCAAACAGTTTTCTAATAAAAAACGCTTAATTTACGATTTGTCCGCTCCACATGGCTCCAGCACACCCAGTCTGAATTCTTTGGTGCCCTCCGAGGAGTTTTCAATGAGCTACGCCACCATAGATGAAGCCATTCAGTTGATCCTCAAAGTAGGTCGGGGGGCGTGGTTGGCGAAGGCGGACATCGCCGACGCTTTTAAATTACTGCCCATTCATCCACAGCTCTGGAGGTTCTACGGCATCCGGTGGGAAGATCAGTTTTTCTTTGCCAATCGCCTAACGTTCGGGTCCAAGAGCAGCCCCTGGCTGTTCGACCAGTTCGCTCAGGCATTGCATTGGATCCTGGTCAACCACTGCGGTTGCCCTCTGGTCATCCATTACTTGGATGACTTTCTGTTAATTGAAAGCCCAGACTGCCGGCCAAGCAAGCTCCAGGCGCTGCTTCAGCTGTTCGACCAACTCAACGTTCCGGTGGCATCCTCCAAAACAGAAGGCCCGGCGACGGTAATCACTTTCCTGGGCATAATCCTGGATACAGGGAGGATGGAAGCTAGGTTGCCAGCCGTAAAGTTGGAAAAAATCAGGGAAGCCATTGCCAGGTCAGCGGGTAGCAGGACTTGCACCAAGGTAGAGTTGCAGTCCCTGCTCGGCATGCTCAATTTCGCCACCAGAGTCATGCCCCAGGGCAGGGCCTTCATGTCCAGACTCCTGCAGCTACTCCCTTCTGCCCCCGAGCAAGACAGCCTCGTCACCTTGGACACCCAAGCCTTGGCCGACCTGGCCATGTGGCAGGACTTCATGGCCTCATGGAATGGGGTCTCCTTGTTCATACCTCAGCCGGGCCCAGCTTCCACATTGGTTTTTTCGGACGCCGCCGCCTCTAGAGGTTTCGCGGCTATCTGTGGAAACCAATGGTTCGCGGGTGCCTGGCCAGCAGAGGTGTCATCCGCTAGAGCCGCATTGAAATCTTCCCCCTTGCTGGAAGTGTACCCGATTGTAGCAGCGGCCCAGGTTTGGGGCAGTACGTGGGCCAACTCTTCAGTAGTGTTTGTGACCGACAGTCAGGCAGTGGTGGACATAGTCGCCAGGGGCAGATCCCAGTCTCCCCAGATCATGTCCTTCGTCCGCAGGTTAGTCTGGCTTTCATTGGAACATAACTTCCATGTGGCTTGCAGACACATTCAAGGAGTGCATAATGTGGCCGCGGACGCCTTGTCACGCTTTAATTTCGACACTTTCTTTCAGGTCATGCCGGAGGCAGACCGGGTGGGGCTATCTCCTCCGTTGTACCAAAACCTGGTGATGGATTAAACTTTCTCATTAATTCAGCTAAATCTCTGATGCAGGAGTCTTTATCTCGTAACACCGCCAGAAACTACAGGACCGCATTGAACACCTTCAACAGGTTCACGGGTCTGCATCCGAGACGAGACACGATATGACCACGTACATCACAGCTTTCATCGCCTACTGTCACCAGGATCTCAAGCTATCCTTCAACACCATCAAATTGTACTTATCCGGGGTCCAACATTTCGCCATGTTAGAAGACCCCGAAAGCAGGTCGGTTTTCCTTTCCCAGGCAGTCAGGGCAACCCTCAGGGGCGTTCAGAAAAACAACCTCGTGACCATCCCGTCCAGGCAGCCGGTGTCAGGGGATTTGTTCAGAAGGCTTTCCTCCTCCCTAGACGCCTTTCCTTTTGGGCTCCTTTCCAGCACAGTCATCAAAGCAGCAATGTACCTCGGTTTTTACGGGTTCTTAAGACCCGGTGAATTCACCCGTAGTTCAGCCAGGGCCAAGGGTTTAACCAGGGGTCAGCTGGCCTGGCATGACGACCATTTCTCCTTGTACCTCCTTACGTCCAAAACCATGCAGGTAGGTCCACCGGTGGAGGTACGCTTCTTCCAATCGGCCAACGCTTGGTGCCCGGTCCAGGTGCTGGGGAGTCTGCTAGCAGCCTTGGGAGACGTGGGCCCGGACAGCCCGTTGCTCCCGTTCAAGGCCTTGCCCCTCACGACCTCCCAGTTCGTCTCGCACGTGCGCACTCTGGCTTCGGGTTTGGGTTTCGACCCAAAGGCCATTTCAGGGCACTCCTTCCGTATTGGGGCAGCATCCGCGGCTTCCAAGCATAACGTGCCCGGCCACGTCATCCGGAGAATGGGCCGCTGGCGCTCCTCTTGCTTCACTCGCTACATACCGAATCCCCAAGCTGAGATTTCACGGGCTTTTCATAGTTTGGTACTGTAATTGGTCATCACAATAAAAGGTCTCCCCTCCTACTCAGGTGTGGTTTTTTGCCCCCTTTTAGGTCTACCCTCGGCATGGCTAAGGGCACACCTCCAGCCATTTTAGTCAGGTAACAGGTTCCTCTCTGACAGGTTCCCGGTTCGTCATAGCACTGGCTCTCGGCTGTAGCCTCGACCACAAAGTATTGTAGGTCCTTACTTGTGTATGTAGAAATAATGAGGTTTTCTCCTTTTACTATATTTTCTCCAACAAGCGAAGAAACTAGGAATGTGTAATATTTTCCTGGGATCAGACTCCCTACTGTGACTGAGGTTGAAGTAACATTTGTATTTAGTGTCGAATTCTGTAGGATTTCTATCTTATAAGAACTTGCAGACCCATCTGGTGGCAGCCAGTTGAGAGACACTGATGTTGTGTTTACATTCACTACGGTCAAATTCTTCACTATGTCAGGTCCTAGGATGAAAATTGAGAAAGATTTAGAAGGTAGCAAAAATGAAAAACTTAATGTTATGGTAATATATCAATCTATAATGAACAGATAGAAATCCTAAGACTAAGATATATTTTATAATTTATATGAAGAACTGACACAAAATAAACTATTTTAAAAGGTTAGAAAGCAGAGTCGTACATTCCATTGTGTGGCTCAACTCTATTCATTAACTGATTCTCCTGCCAAGTTAACCAGTGTCATAACTTACCTGTCGGGGCTCCACAGGCAAGATCTCTAGCTTCGGTGTGACCACGATGGGAGAGACTAATCATCTCCCCTTGGGTGATACAACAGCATCTCTAGCAAAAGGATGCAATGCTCTGTTTCTCTACAAAGTGGGCTTGTGCTAGTCGAATACTAGCAGTGCTTGATTAATCAGATGTTCAGTTCCTGCGTGCTCTGTCTGACTAATGGATCACTGAGTCATGGACCTATCAGGTTCTAATCCTAGGACTCGGTACTATAGTTAAATCTCTTGATGGCAATTCACCCTTGGCAGTCAAAAGTTTACTCCTTTGCTTTGCTCCTGGTTCTGTCTGTGAGTGTTTTGGATTTTTAGCATATTGACCTTTGCTTGGCTCTGACCTTCCTCTGTCTTGTGAATTTGAACAGTGATGCCTGTGTGGTTCCTACTTTGGCTTCTCTATTTTGACTACCCTCTTTCCACTCATTTTGTACTGTATTGTCCTCCTGATTATGGCCTATCTCTGTACAACCCTTCTCTGTCTGGTTGCATCTATTTGTCTGTCTGTCTTGTACTACAGGAAATTCAGAACAGTTATGGACTTGCCGCTTACGGCTTGAACTGCAAGAAGGCATGGAAAGCGGGTATGGATCCAGTCAGGGCTCACTATGTGCTTATTTTCTGCCTCCTCTGCTGACAAACAGGTTAAAAAATCACTTGAGTTTTATTTTGGACTGTTTCATATGGTCAGTATCTGTTCAGTTTTTGCATAACCATTTGTTGTAGAATTTGTAAGCCAAAACCAAAAGTGACACCAATTTATAATAGAAATCTTTGTGCCTCTTCCGTGTTTTCGACCAACTTCTGGTTTTGGCTTACAAGTATTCAAGCAAAAGTACCAACAAAATACTGTTCTTATATAAGAGACCTTTGAGGGGTTAGAAACTTAGAAATAAAAGTAAAAGAAGCAGTATTAGTGTTGTCTAAATTTCTGTAGATGCTTTGCTGCTGAACGATATCAATACTGAGTGAAATGCAATTATCGTATTTCCAACCATTTTAAATTCAACTCAACCATAATCTCTAAAATATGGAAGCAACATGTCAACTTTAATAAGTCTGCAGTGCAGAATATACTATATACAATCTATGTTATAGAATAAAAGAATATTAAATGTAAACTGAAAACTAGTTTCTGCTATAGTATTGTAGGTACTTACCTGTGCATGCAAAGATATTGAGGCTTTCTCCTTTTACTGTATTTAATCCAACCAGCGAAGAAACTAAGAATGTGTAGCATTTTCCTGGGATTAGATTCCCTACTGTGACTGAGGTTGAAGTAACAATTGTATTTAGAGTCGAATTCTGTAGGATTTCTATCTTATAAGAACTTGCAGACCCATCTGGTGGCAGCCAGTTGAGAGACACTGATGTTGTGTTGACATTCACTATGGACAAATTCTTCACTATGTCAGGTTCTAGGATGAAAATTGAGAAAGATTTAGAAGGCAGCAAAAAATGGAAAAGTTAATGTGATGGTAATATATCAATCTATGATGATCAGATGGAAATCCTAAGACTAAGATATATTTTACAATTTATATGAAGAAATGACAAAAAATGTACTATTTTAAAAGGTTAGAAAGCAGGGTTGTCCATTCCATTGTGTGGCTCAACTCTATTCATTAACTGATTCTCTTGCCAAGTTAACCAGTGTCACTAAATTACCTGTCGGGGCTCCACAGGCAAGATCTCTAGCTTCGGTGTGACCACGATGGGAGTGACTAATCACCCCGCCGCCCCCCCCCCCCCCCGGTGATAAAACAGCATCTCTAGCAGCAGGATGCAATGCTCTGTTTCTCTATAAAGTGGGCTTGTGCTAGAGGAATACTAGCAGTGCTTGATTAATTAACTTTTTTGTTACTTTGTGCTCTGTCTAACTAATGGATCACTGAGACATGGAAATATCAGGTTCTAATCCTAGGACTCGGTGCTATAGTTAAATCTCTTGATGGCAATTCACCCTTGGCAGTCAAAAGTTTACTCCTTTGCTTTGCTCCTGGTTCTGTCTGTGAGTGTTTTTGATTTTTAGCATATTTACCTTTGCTTGCCTCTAACCTTCCTCTGTCTTATGATTTTGTATAGTGATGCCCGTCTGGTTCTGACTTTGGCTACGCTATTTTGACTACCCTCATTCCACTAATTTTGTACCGTATTGACCTCCTGATTATGATTTATTTCTGTACAACCCTTCTCTGTGTGGTTGCATTTCTTTGTCTGTCTGTCTTGCACTACAGGGAATTCCGAACAGTTATAGACTTGCCGATTACGACTTTAACTGCAAGAAGGCATAGAAAGCGGTTTGGGTTCCAGTCAGGGCTGACTGTGTGCTTGTTTCCTGCCTCCTCTGCTGACAAACAGGTTCAAAAATCACTTGACTTGGACTGCTTCATATGGTCAGTATTTTGTCAGTATTTTGCATCACAATTTGGTCAGAATTTGTAAGCCAATACCAAAAGTGGCACCAATTTATAATAGAAATCTTAGTGACTCTTCCATGTTTTCAACCAACTTCTGGTTTTGGCTTACAAGTATTCAAGCAAAAGTACCAACAAAATACTGTTCTTGTACAAGAGGCCTTTGATGGTTTAGAAATAAAAGCAAAAGAAGCAGTATTAGTGTTTTCTGTTAGGAATTGTGATACATCTCTGTAGATGCTTTGCTGCTGAACGATATTAATACTGCGTGAAGTGCAATTATCGTATTTCCAACCATTTTAAATTCAACTCAACCATAATCTCTAAAATTTGGAAGCAACATGTCAACTTTAAAAAGTCTGCAATTCAGAATATACTATATACAATCTATGTTATAGAATAAAATAATATTAAATATGAACTGAAAACTAGTTTCTGCTATAGTATTGTAGGTACTTACTTGTGTATGTAGAGATATTGAGGCTTTCTCCTTTTACTGTATTTTCTCCAACAAGCGAAGAAACTAGGAATGTGTAATATTTTCCTGGGATTAGATTCCCTACTGTGACTGAGGGTGAAGTAACAATTGTATTTAGTGTCGAATTCTCCAGGATTTCTATCATATAGGAACTTGCAGACCCATCTGGTGGCAGCCAGTTGAGAGACACTGATGTTGTGTTGACATTCACTATGGTCAAATTCTTCACTATGTCAGGTCCTAGGATGAAAATTGAAAAAGATTTAGAAGGTAGCAAAAAATGGAAAAGTTAATGTTATGGTAATAAATCAATCTATGATGATCAGATGGAAATCCTAAGACTAAGATATATTTTATAATTTATATGATGAACTGACAAAAAATGTACTATTTTAAAAGGTTAGAAAGCAGGGTCGTCCATTCCAATGTGTGGCTCAACTCTATTCATTAATTGATTCTCCTGCCAAGTTAACCAGTGTCACTAACTTACTTGTCGGGGCTCCAGAGGCAATATCTCTAGCTTCAGGTTAACCACGGTGGGAGAGACTAATAACCTCCCTCCGGGTGATACAACAGCATCTCCAGCAACAGAATGCAAAGCTCTGTTTCTCTACAAAGTGGGTTTATGCTAGAGGAATACTAGCAGTGCTTGATTAATCAGCTATTTTGTTCCTGTGTGTTTTGTCTGACTAGTGAAGCACTGAGACCTGGAACTATCAGGTTCTAATCCTGGGACTCAGTGGTATACTTAAATCTCTTGATGGCAATTCACCCTTGCCAGTCAAAAGTTTACTCCTTTGCTGTGCTCCTGGTTCTGTCTGTGAGTATTTTGGATTGTTTAGCATATTGAGCTTTGCTTGCCTCTGACCTTCCTCTGTCTTGTGATTTTTTACAGTCATGTTCGTCTGGTTCTGACTTTAGCTACGCTATTTTGACTATCCTCATTCCACTCATTTTGTACTGTATTGTCCTCCTGGTTATGACCTATCTCTGTACAACCCTTCTCTATGTGGTTGCATCTATTTGTCAGTCTGTCTTGCACTACAGGGAATTCCAAACCGTTATGGACTTGCCACTTACGGCTTGAACTTCAAGAAGGCATGAAAAGCTGGTTGGGTTCCAGTCAGGGCTGACTGTGTGCTTGTTTCCTGCCTCCTCGGCTGACAAACAGGTTCAAAAATCACTTGACTTGGACTGTTTCATATGGTCAGTTATTGGTCATTATTTTGCATCACCATTTGGTCAGAATTTGTAAGCCAATACAAAAAGTGGCACCAATTTATAATAGAAATCTTTGTGCCTCTTCTGTGTTTTCAACCAACTTCTGGTTTTGGCTTACAAGTATTCAAGCAAAAGTACCAACAAAATACTGTTCTTGTATAAGAGGCCTTTGAGGGTTTAGAAATAAAAGCAAAAGAAGCAGTATTAGTGTTGTCTGTTAGGAATTGTGATAAATCTCTGTAGATGCTTTGCTGCTGAACGATATTAATACTGCGTGAAGTGCAATTATCGTATTTCCAACCACTTTAAATTCAACTCAACCATAATCTCTAATATATGGAAGCGACATGTCAACTTTAAAAAGTCTGCAGTGCAGAATATACTATATACAATCTATGTTATAGAATAAAAGAATATTAAATATGAACATAAAACTAGTTTCTGCTATAGTATTGTAGGTCCTTACTTGTGTATGTAGAAATAATGAGGTTTTCTCCTTTTACTATATTTTCTCCAACAAGCGAAGAAACTAGGAATGTGTAATATTTTCCTGGGATCAGACTCCCTACTGTGACTGAGGTTGAAGTAACATTTGTATTTAGTGTCGAATTCTGTAGGATTTCTATCTTATAAGAACTTGCAGACCCATCTGGTGGCAGCCAGTTGAGAGACACTGATGTTGTGTTTACATTCACTACGGTCAAATTCTTCACTATGTCAGGTCCTAGGATGAAAATTGAGAAAGATTTAGAAGGTAGCAAAAATGAAAAACTTAATGTTATGGTAATATATCAATCTATAATGAACAGATAGAAATCCTAAGACTAAGATATATTTTATAATTTATATGAAGAACTGACACAAAATAAACTATTTTAAAAGGTTAGAAAGCAGAGTCGTACATTCCATTGTGTGGCTCAACTCTATTCATTAACTGATTCTCCTGCCAAGTTAACCAGTGTCATAACTTACCTGTCGGGGCTCCACAGGCAAGATCTCTAGCTTCGGTGTGACCACGATGAGAGAGACTAATCATCTCCCCTTGGGTGATACAACAGTATCTCTAGCAAAAGGATGCAATGCTCTGTTTCTCTACAAAGTGGGCTTGTGCTAGTCGAATACTAGCAGTGCTTGATTAATCAGATGTTCAGTTCCTGCGTGCTCTGTCTGACTAATGGATCACTGAGTCATGGACCTATCAGGTTCTAATCCTAGGACTCGGTACTATAGTTAAATCTCTTGATGGCAATTCACCCTTGGCAGTCAAAAGTTTACTCCTTTGCTTTGCTCCTGGTTCTGTCTGTGAGTGTTTTGGATTTTTAGCATATTGACCTTTGCTTGGCTCTGACCTTCCTCTGTCTTGTGAATTTGAACAGTGATGCCTGTGTGGTTCCTACTTTGGCTTCTCTATTTTGACTACCCTCTTTTCACTCATTTTGTACTGTATTGTCATCCTGATTATGGCCTATCTCTGTACAACCCTTCTCTGTCTGGTTGCATCTATTTGTCTGTCTGTCTTGTACTACAGGAAATTCAGAACAGTTATGGACTTGCCGCTTATGGCTTGAACTGCAAGAAGGCATGGAAAGCGGGTATGGATCCAGTCAGGGCTCACTATGTGCTTATTTTCTGCCTCCTCTGCTGACAAACAGGTTAAAAAAATCACTTGAGTTTTATTTTGGACTGTTTCATATGGTCAGTTTCTGTTCAGTTTTTGCATAACCATTTGTTGTAGAATTTGTAAGCCAAAACCAAAAGTGACACCAATTTATAATAGAAATCTTTGTGCCTCTTCCGTGTTTTCGACCAACTTCTGGTTTTGGCTTACAAGTATTCAAGCAAAAGTACCAACAAAATACTGTTCTTATATAAGAGACCTTTGAGGGGTTAGAAACTTAGAAATAAAAGTAAAAGAAGCAGTATTAGTGTTGTCTAAATTTCTGTAGATGCTTTGCTGCTGAACGATATCAATACTGAGTGAAATGCAATTATCGTATTTCCAACCATTTTAAATTCAACTCAACCATAATCTCTAAAATATGGAAGCAACATGTCAACTTTAATAAGTCTGCAGTGCAGAATATACTATATACAATCTATGTTATAGAATAAAAGAATATTAAATGTAAACTGAAAACTAGTTTCTGCTATAGTATTGTAGGTACTTACCTGTGCATGCAAAGATATTGAGGCTTTCTCCTTTTACTGTATTTAATCCAACCAGCGAAGAAACTAAGAATGTGTAGCATTTTCCTGGGATTAGATTCCCTACTGCGACTGAGGTTGAAGTAACAATTGTATTTAGAGTCGAATTCTGTAAGATTTCTATCTTATAAGAACTTGCAGACCCATCTGGTGGCAGCCAGTTGAGAGACACTGATGTTGTGTTGACATTCACTATGGTCAATTTCTTCACTATGTCAGGTTCTAGGATGAAAATTGAGAAAGATTTAGAAGGCAGCAAAAAATGGAAAAGTTAATGTGATGGTAATATATCAATCTATGATGATCAGATGGAAATCCTAAGACTAAGATATATTTTACAATTTATATGAAGAAATGACAAAAAATGTACTATTTTAAAAGGTTAGAAAGCAGGGTTGTCCATTCCATTGTGTGGCTCAACTCTATTCATTAACTGATTCTCTTGCCAAGTTAACCAGTGTCACTAAATTACCTGTCGGGGCTCCACAGGCAAGATCTCTAGCTTCGGTGTGACCACGATGGGAGTGACTAATCACCCCGCCCCCCCCCCCCCCCCCCCGGTGATAAAACAGCATCTCTAGCAGCAGGATGCAATGCTCTGTTTCTCTATAAAGTGGGCTTGTGCTAGAGGAATACTAGCAGTGCTTGATTAATTAACTTTTTTGTTACTTTGTGCTCTGTCTAACTAATGGATCACTGAGACATGGAAATATCAGGTTCTAATCCTAGGACTCGGTGCTATAGTTAAATCTCTTGATGGCAATTCACCCTTGGCAGTCAAAAGTTTACTCCTTTGCTTTGCTCCTGGTTCTGTCTGTGAGTGTTTTTGATTTTTAGCATATTTACCTTTGCTTGCCTCTAACCTTCCTCTGTCTTATGATTTTGTATAGTGATGCCCGTCTGGTTCTGACTTTGGCTACGCTATTTTGACTACCCTCATTCCACTAATTTTGTACCGTATTGACCTCCTGATTATGATTTATTTCTGTACAACCCTTCTCTGTGTGGTTGCATTTCTTTGTCTATCTGTCTTGCACTACAGGGAATTCCGAACAGTTATAGACTTGCCGATTACGACTTTAACTGCAAGAAGGCATAGAAAGCGGTTTGGGTTCCAGTCAGGGCTGACTGTGTGCTTGTTTCCTGCCTCCTCTGCTGACAAACAGGTTCAAAAATCACTTGACTTGGACTGCTTCATATGGTCAGTATTTTGTCAGTATTTTGCATCACAATTTGGTCAGAATTTGTAAGCCAATACCAAAAGTGGCACCAATTTATAATAGAAATCTTTGTGCCTCTTCCGTGTTTTCAACCAACTTCTGGTTTTGGCTTACAAGTATTCAAGCAAAAGTACCAACAAAATACTGTTCTTGTACAAGAGGCCTTTGATGGTTTAGAAATAAAAGCAAAAGAAGCAGTATTAGTGTTTTCTGTTAGGAATTGTGATACATCTCTGTAGATGCTTTGCTGCTGAACGATAT